>NW_028237299.1:0-32626 GCF_017979445.1 Akebia trifoliata
TCCTGTCAGTAATTGAACCTGCCCAATCTGCATTAGTATAGGCGTCAATGCTTTGCTATGTAGTCTTCTGAAAATGTAAGCCTTTACCTGGTGTACCTTTCAAATATCTCAGGATTCGATAAGTTGCTTCAAGATGTTCCTCATAGGGTGAGTGCATAAACTGATGAAAATCTCCTCAATTATCATACATGGATGATGAATAAAAATTAATCCAAACCCATAAATCTATCGGATTCAAATGAAGAAATAAATCGTAAAAATCTTATTATAAGAATCATACCTCGTCCTGCGATTTGGGTTCTCAAAACCTCAAAGAGCAACCAAATCTTCAATTTTGATTCTCATAATTTTCGAGAATGTAAAGAGGAGATGCGACGGACTTGATACAAAGAGAGAGAGAGAGAGAGAGAGAGAGAGTTTCCTGTTAGAAGGGAAGATTTCCTCCATTAAAATTGAACCCTAGATGTAGAGGAGATGAGACGAACTTGATAGCGAGAGAAAAACTTCTTCAAAAATTACGGTAATATAAGGAAAGTGTTTTTTCGCAAAATTTCTTCAGTTTTTGCGTGTAGGTAGGTTTTAATTTATAACTGCCTGTGTTTTATAGTGGCACCTATTTTGGTCGCTGCTAAAAATGTGTCTTTAAAAGCAAGTATTTTTGTTGTGTTTGTTTCAACAACACCATTTAATTTAGATTTCAATGTCACTTTATAAAAAAAAAAATTTATATACATGGATATTAGTTATGTTTCAATTCCCATATGAATCTATTATATTTTTATTTGTCTTCATTTATCTTTTGTTTTTCTGATAATATATCCTTGCACTCATCACCTTTTCTAAATGTATAGATCCTAACTGATTTTCATTAACTTCACAATTCATGCATCTCAACAATGCCATTTCGTCGTGCCTTCGAATCTGTATATGCCCATCCAAAAATAAAGTGGCTACTTAACGGGTTTCATGTCATAGAGTGGGATGGTGCGTGCGGCTCGAGGATTAGTTATGTTGGATATGGTTGGATGTCTAGGTCAGGCCAAGCTCAATGGGCCGAACGTTGTCCTGCTACCATAGGGATCACCTCATTACATTCGCCCAACAAACTTGTGGGACATCTAATATTCTATTTCAATTTAAATCATCCAATATTCTCTATAGTCGAAAAACCACAAGGGAATGTTGATCACTAGCAAAGTCAATGGTTAATTAGGGGTTTGGAATGGTCACTATGCATATGTGCCTAAAAACTTTTATTGCAAGCTTTCCAATTCTAGTCTTACAAATAACCTTTTTGTTTTTCCAATTTCTGATTTTTTAATTGAAAGAAAAACATATTCCTTATCATTTTTCGTAAGTATTTATCTATTTAGCTACCAAAAAACATTAATACTCATAATAATCCATGTGGCAAAAAATCTATTACTCTCCTCATAATGAATTAGTATAATGGTTACCAAATTGGCATAAGTAAAGCTATGTTGGATTTTTCTATGCTAAGTGTATCTTCTTATTCTTTGCCAACCGACAATGTTTCTCTTTCAGATTTTGTTTTGTTCCACTGTGTTGTTTGTTTACTGCTCAAAGTCCCTTTAGATGGATCATTCCCTTCGTGAAAAAGTTTCTTCAATACAAATAGCAGCCCATCAAACAATTGGATCCATGCTTTAATACTAAAAGGGAAGGAACCATCACAAATGAATAGTAGTAGATGATGAAAATTAAACTTCAATGCACCTCAAATATCCATAGACAATTGATGAAATCTTACAAAATCAAGAATCAACAGTACCTACATATAAAACAAACACTATACTGGAACACAAAATTACTGAATTGGAAACTATACTCCTTTAAAAGAAACCTAAGATACTTAACCAAGAAAAACAAACCATCTCCTGCATCTAAAACTAAAGCACAAAACTATGAAATATATTTAACCAATTATAGAAAACCTAGATAATCTAAACTTAGAAACAATTCGTCATAACAAATCAAAACTATAAACGAAGAAACATCAAGAAACAAATTCTACAAATAAAAAACACCTGATAATCGAACAAAAATAAACACTTAAATCTAGAACATCTAAAATCAATTACATAGAATATGGAGTTTCATGATTGTACCTACTAATTGAGTAATAATTTTTATATCGATATCTGAAACCAATAAACTTAGCTCATATTCCACCAGCCTCTAATGAAAATCTCCCCCAAATGTCTTATAGCAAACTTAGCTCAGATTCAAGCAATCTCTGACGAAAATCTCTCCCAAATGCCAAACATGGATAAAGAACAAAAAAGTAATCATAACCCATAAATCCATCGAATTCAATGAGAGAAAATAATTCGTAGAACTCTTGTTATAAGAATCATACCTCGTTTTACGATTTGGGTTCTGAAAATCTCAAAAAGCTACAAAACCTACGATTTCGATTCTAAAAATTTCAAAGAATGTGAAAAGGAGATGATGGGAACTTGATATAAAAAGGGAGAGAGAGAGTTTTTCACAAATTTTTGGTGATACAGGGACATAGGTTTTTCGCGAAATATCGTTAGTATTCAAGTGTAAGTAGGTTTTAATTTCTAATTGCATGTGTTGTATATCGAAGCCTATTTTAGCCGTTGCTAAAAATGTGTCGCTAAAAGCAAGTATTTTTATTATTCTTGTTTCAATAACACCATTTTATTGAGATTTCAATGTCACTTTATTAAATTTTTTTTACATACATGGATATTAGTTATGTTTCAATTCCCATATGAATCTGTTATATTTTTATTTGTTTTGATTTATCTTTAGTTTTTTTGAAAATATATCATACCATTCATCACCTTTTCTAAATGTATAGACCCTAATTGATTTTCATTAACTTCACAATTCATGCATCTCAGTAATGCATTTTCGTGCCTTCGAATTTGTATATGCCCATCAACCAAAAAGTAGCAACTTTCCTGGTTTCGTATGACTGGGTAGGATGGTGTGTCGCCCGAGGATTAGTTACCTTGGATATGGTTGGATGTCTGGGTTGGGCAAAGCCCGATGGACCGAACGTCGGCCCACTACCATAGGGATCACCTCATTTCATTCGCCCAACAAACTTATGGGACATCTAATATTCTATTTCAGATTTAAATCATCCAATATTCTCTATAGTCGAAAAACCACAAGGGAATGTTGATCACTAGCAAAGTCCTGCACTTCCCTGAATAAAATCAATGATTGATCAAGGGTTTGGAAAGCTCGCTATGCATATGTCCCTAAAAACCTGCATTGCAAGCTTTCCAATTCTGGACATTTGAATACCCTTTATTGTTTTTTTTTTTTCTTATTTCTGATTTCTTAATTTAAAAAAAAATGTTGTTTATCCTCTTACATAAGTATTTATCTATTTAGCTACCAAACAACATTAATACTTGTAATAATTCATGTGGCAAAAAATTGGTTGCTCTCCTCATAATGAATTATTATAATGGTTACCAAAATGGCATAAGTAAAGCTATTGTTAGATTTTTCAATGCTAAGTGTATCTTCTTAATCTTTGCTAACCAATAATGTTTCTCTTTTAAGTTTTGTTTTGTTTCACTGGTGTTGTTTGTTTACTGCTCAAAGTCCCTCTTGGGTTTAGGGTTTAGGATTTTTAGGGTTTAGGGTTTAAGGTTTTAGAATTTTAGGGTTAAGAGTTTAGGGTTTAAGGTTTAGGTCTATGTTTTTACCCTTGTATATTCCCGACCCTTCACCACGTTCAAACTGCGAGGTACTCTGTCGACTAGGAACGAATTGACCAAAAAATTGTTTGTTCTGGTTTTGAGGTTGGCTTATGGAATCGCCTTTGAGAAAGCCAGAAGTTACACCTTCTGTATCTTGATGCATATATGCTATTTGAGTAGTATGCATCGTTTTAGGTGTCTTGTCAGGAAAATGCCATTGATGCATTTCTTGACTAAACTTGTCGATTGCATTGTTGTATGCAAATGTATAGTCAGGAATCCCACTGGGATTCATGCTTCGGACTATAAGTTGTTGTCCAAGTTTTCTTGTAGGAATATCTTGTAACAAACCTGTCTGTGGTTCGGTGTGAAACATCACGAGAGTCTGAAATTGGATAGCTAGTTGATTCCTTTGTGGATGTAGTAAATTTTCATATCCTGTTGTATCAACAACTAACTTGAATTGATCTAGATTGCCTAGGATTGTGGTATAACCTGGGATTGTTTGAAAATAGGCTACATTATCTTGTAATCTAAGTTCTCCCATTCCTATAACATTGTCTTTGAACTTCTCATATCTTTCATCTATCAGAACTACATAGACTTTAAATCTAGAGTTTGGTAGATGTAAGCCTTGGATGCGGCATTGAAATAATCCGAATGCCATATACTTGTATCCTTGGAATTTATACTTGTTTATCCATTTTTCATTAAATAATGAAATGACTTGTTGTTCACTAGAAATATTTAGTGTATTTTCCCATATAGTGATATCATAATTTTCTCCTAAGGGATTTCTTCCTTGGATGAAAATGTCTCTACACCTTGGCTCTGGTAATCTATCTTTTTGAAGATTTGCCAAAATATAATCTTCTAAAGATTTATTACTATTATGCCACACAATATTAGGAAGTTTCCTATTATTGATACTGGTTGACAATGGCCTAGTTATTTTATTTGCTGAAAACATATTAGCTTCGAGATTGACTACAACTTTCTTTCCTGCAAGTGGTTTCTTATTACTTTGAAGTCTAGTTTTATCTTTTACATCATTAATTATTCTATTTGAGATGGAATTATCTCTTCTGATGATGGGATTGACTCTAATTGTGTTTCCTATTTCTCTAATAGCCTTTTGAATTTCTCCTTTTAAAGCTATTATCTCTCCTCTTTTTGGAATTAATTCCAATTGGTTTAAATTTTTTCCTAATTCTTGAGGAATTTCTAATCTGATATCATTTCTAAATTTGTCTAACTCTTGCCTACAGATGTTTTGTATTTCAGTTTCGAGAGTTCCAATATAATCTTTTATAACCTCTACATTTCCTGAGATTATATGATGGACTTCACTAATTATTCTTTCTATGTATGCTTTATTTTCATTTCTTACTTCATGACTTGTTTTATTGAAGTTTTCTACGCTTGTCATTCCATGCTCAAAGTATAAGAGCATATCTGCTTTTAAATCTTCACTAAGGGACTGTTTTTGGTTATGTAGTATATTAACTAATTTGTCTAAGGCTTCCACTAACCTTTGGGTAAATTCTACAAATTGCCTATGTGATTATGTCATTCCTCTAATCACTCCATTAGTGTTCTCTTTTTCAGCTTCAAAGCTTAGACTAGTATCTTTATGGGATTAGACTAATCCTGCACAAAGAAAATTTAATCTTTCAATTATTAATGTTTCTAATTCTTTACTATTTTTTTGCCTTATTCCTTTTGTGCTGATTATATAATTAGCAGCATATCTAATATCTAAATTTATTCTTCTAAGATATCCTTCTATATTATCTATTCTACATTCAGTGTTTGCAGTTTGGACTATTGGCTCATAAGCTGAAATATCCATTAAGTGTTCAGACATGGTTAACACTTGGTTTGTTGTCTATAGGGAATTCAAGATTATCCCGAGCTCCTACAACTTCTTTAATGGCTTATAATCTTATTAAAATAAGATCTAATTCTTTTGCCTTATTTCTTATTCCTAAGAACCATTGATAGATTCTTGGGATTGGTTTCAGTCTTGGTGTATTAGACATATCTAACCTCTGGTTTTGCTATCTAGAGAATCTATGGCTTGAATGTGTATGTTAAACATTTTTTCTAAATGTAATAAAGCTTTGTCATATTCTTCATCCATATCTACTTCAAATAGATAGGTGTATCTGACGTTGTCGAAATCATAGTATTGATATCTATGTGCTTTTTCATTTAGAAGTGTCATTCTAAAGTGGAAGATTACTGAGCTATGCAATCCTGGACTAACTATCTTTCTCTCTTCGTCTTTAAATAACTGCCTTTGAGCATATTTAACTATTTCTTTAACTCTAGCTCGAGTCTCATGCTTTGGGACAGTATTCATATTTTCTAAAAAATTTCGATATACAGTTAAATTGTCTGAATATTCTTGGGTACTTGGTACCTTTATTTGAAGGGTAAACTCAGTTCCATGGATTGGTATATAGGAGTTCATTCTAGAGGTAATTCTAGGACTGGTCTCTCTAGATTCAGTAACTCTTGAGAAGGTCTACTAGATGATTCTCCTATCTTAGATCTAATCCGAGTTAAAGAATTTGGTCGAGTTTGATTAGTTGGGTACGGATAATAGTCTATGTCATTCCACGGTGGTTTGGGAAGAGAGTCTAATGGTGGTTGGTCTGCCATGGATCTTATACCAGGCTCTGATACCAAAATCAAAATATAAAACCTACTCGGTTAGACTCTGGTATATCTCTTAAGCAAGGGTTTCTTTCTTCAAATCTCTGCTTAGAGACTTGATAGAATTCTCTTCTAGTGTCAATCAACAGAAAGTGATTGTCCCAATATCTTTGGTCTCTTATTTTCAGATAGTTAGAATAAGATATTTCTATTTCTTCTAGGTCTGCTAAATATCTCCTAAGTAGTTGATATCTTTCTTCTAGGTAGAAATTATATCTAGGCATGTAAATAAAACTTATAAAAGTCCAGAATAAAGGACTACAATAATTAAAAAATAGAATAAACCTTAGGTTAGCATATAATAAGTAAAGACAAGTAATCTCTTAGATGCACAATTATATAAAATGATAGGTTATGGTCTACTTTGCTTCCGTTGACTCATTTTATCATTTATTATCTTCTTCATTTTAGTCAACTGAAGGTCTTTATCAGAATAACAGATTTTCCTCAACTTAGGTTTGTCTAATTTTAATGAATTAACTCATCTTCGATTACTTGATTATCCTTTTGAATTTAACTTATTAGCTTTACGGCTTACGCACCATTGTTATCGGCAACATGACTTAGTTAATCTTGTTCAAGGCAAAACCTTTTCATCTTACTATGGTTTGTCTGGTCCTTAAAATTCTGTCAAAATCCGAGGAATGTCCCATTTGTCCAGATAGTATCATCTCAGATGTTTAAATAGGAAGAAGGTAGCTTTTGAGTTTTCTATACTTAAATCTTTAAATCAATTTCTCTTCTCTAGTTAGAGAACTATAGATATTTATGATCTAAAAGTTTTGACAAATCAAAATTATGAAACCAGGAGGCTATGGCGGACCACCATATAGATGATCGGCAAAAAGCCAGCTTTGCCCCATGAGGTGTTGGGAGCCTGTGTTAATGTATTTTGACAAGACAAAGTCTTGTATCATAATGTCTAAGCTTAATTAAGAGAAAGAATAGCTTTTACTCATGGCTAATTTAGTAACAGAAACATAGTAGACCAAGATAAGAACTAAAGATCATATATATTATGCATCATTATATTTATATAAGAGATTACACACACTCTACTATTATGGCATCACCTCATGCCTATTCCTTGGGTTTAGCTAGACATACCTTGACTAGACAAGTCTCTTGAGCTTGGGAGGCTCTGGTCTCCAAAGAAAGCTTTCCCACTAAAAGTTAAAACTTAAAAATTGAAAGAGAGTAAGAGGGAGAGAGAGAGAGAGAAAGTGAGAATTTTTTTAGAGGGAAATTCTCTTGTGTCTACATAATAAATGGAGCTCCTTATATGGAGTCCGGACTCCAAATATTATGTAAATTGGCTGAATTCGAGGGTGTTCGAATGGGGATAGATGTCATTCGAAGGTACTGTACACCCGAGGATCAAAAAATACAGTTCATGAACAGTGTTTTGTCGGGTACTGTTCATAGAATAGTAATTTTGACTATTTGACCGAATAGTACTTTTTACAAAAATCTTGGACTAAGTCTTTTCTTCGACCTCTGACTCATGAGCATATTTTTGGCCTTCCTCTTCTTCTTCTTGGACTTTATTTTCTCCATTGTTGTGACGAAAAGAACTAATGGAGAGCTCATCATTGATAAGCTTATTTATTACGTCTAGCTCTACGATGGTTAGCGTCTTGATGGCGTTAGAAGCAGGTCTTCCTTCAACGAGGCAAAGAGAAGCAATTAATGGTATTGTTGCTAGTACTTTGACATTCACGGGCTCGTCTTCCAGTCTGTATTTTTCTACAGTAACTCCTTTTCCGCAGACTTCAAGCATCTGGATGATACATGACTGAGAATAATACACGGTCCACCAGTTATCTCCTGAGCTGATGATACAGTTAACCAGATCTCCGAGTAATCCAGCTTGATGGGCTAGAAAATCATGTTCGTATATTTTGACCTCTTTAATGGTGACATTATAATTAGGCCTTCTATCTTCGATAACTCGGACTAGAGAGAAAGGATTTTCTCCTATAGTGCTAAGGACTGTTATCCAAACTGGGAATTGGCCTTTTAGGATGATTCTCAAGATTGTTTGGATTTGTAGGCTGAAAAGGTCTAAATGGGTTTCGTCATATAACATGATGTAGTCTAATAGGCCATAATTTATTAAGGCTTTGGCTAACTTGGGTTCTATCAATTTTTTCTCACTGGTATCTTTGGCTATTCTAGGGATCTGGGATACATATCCAACCACTAGATCACCATCAGTCAGACATTCCCCTTTGTTAAGACTTTGCCATACGTCTAAAAGAGCTTCATCGATCTGGACGTTTTCAATGTAGGCTGGAACTTCGAAGGAGACTTCAAATCTAACCTTCTTAAAGACGATTTCTTTTATGTCTTTGGTCACTCAACATATGTAAAATTAGGATTTTGAGCTTTTATCTGCTGACTAAGGATCTGAATCTACTTCCTGTACTGTCTCATTCCTTGGAGCATAACGAAGATACCCTGTCTGAACTCGATCCGTAAGCTGTAGGTGGCTGCATTCCATACAGTATTTGCTGCAAGTTCTCCTGTAGAGAAGTGTTCCCTGATAACATTAGGGATAGGGAAACGCTCCCGGATACTATGCTATCTAAGGTATACCTGTCCAAAGACTCAATATTTTTCTTTAGTGTACTCATTAAGTCCAGGGGGATAGAGTACAACATTGATGTCATTCATGTGGAGAACATCTAGCCTAGCACTTGTTTTGGCTTTTTGTTATTTTTTGCTCTTAAAAAGCCATCCTCTTCCTTTTCTTCTGTTGAGTTGACTATTTCTTTTCCCTTGTCTATATTAGATGACTCAGCATCATTTTTTTTTCGAAGAATTTTTCAAGTCTTTGATGAGTTGCCTAAGCTCATCTGCTTTCTCCTTGGATATAGATCCTAAAGCGTTTTTTTCAGGATAGGATGGATATGATGGACTTATTCCTCTTCCTCGTCCTAGTCCACACCCTCGGCCTCTGTTGCTAAAAAACATATTTTCCTGCACTAAATGTTTGTTAGTTCCAAACAAAGGTTCACGAGAAAGAATATCAGGAAGAATATTGGTTTTTCCTGAAATATGTTTGACTGTAAATTTAAAACCAGCTAAATAAGTTTGCCAAGTTATTAGTCTCATTTGAGTTGTATTTCCAATATTGTTTTTGTTGAAAGTTTTAACAAACATTGAATCTGTCTCAATAATAAATTCAAGTTGTCATAAGAACATTTCATATTTCTTTAGAGCCTGAATTACTGCAAATAATTCTTTTTCATGAATATGATAATTAACTACTGCACCACTGAAAATACCTGACTTGTAGCAGCAAAGTCTTCTCTTCCTTTCTTTATCAAATTTGTCTATAGCTAGGTATATAGCTCCCCATTGTTTTTCTGAAGCATCGGTTTGCACGACAAATTTGTCCTCTTTTGTTGGAAGGGATAAGGGTGGAAGATTCTTGACCTGTTCCTTTACCTATCTAACTATTTTCTTGTCTCTTTCATCCCACGTGAAAGGGTTGGTGATTTAAGTTTTTTGGAGTTCAGCGGATAAACTTCCTCTGTAGACCGCAATACCCTTGATGTAGTATGAAGCACAGTTGAGAATTCCTAAAAGGGGTTGCAACTGTTTTTTATTTTTGATTTCTTCTGGGAAATCAAGTATCTTAGTGGCTATGTAAAGCTATTTGACCTTGACTAATAGTTACACCAGGAAACTTAATTTCTTGTGTTGCTATTTCTATTTTTTTTAGGAGAAATGACTAAACCATGTTTATTGATTTGGCTAATTATGTTATCTAGATGTTTTTGGTGTTCTTCAATAGTCTTGGAGGCCACCAAAATGTCGTCGATATAGACTAGACAAAATTATTGGAATTCCCTAAAGATTTGATCCATTCGCCTTTGGAAAATCTGAGGAGCATTTTTCAACTCGAATGGCATGACTAGCCATTCATATTTACATTGGGGTATGGTAAATGCTGTCCATGGTACTGATTCTTCTGCCATGGCGAACTACCAAAATCCTGACTTACAGTCGAATTTGCTGAACCATTTTCTATCCATAATTAATTGGATAAGATTGTCTTTTGATGGAATTTGATAGTTTTCATTAACATTATTATTGTTGAGAAGTCTATAATCTATTACCATCCTTGGTTCACCTCTAACTTGTTCAGAATGATTATTGACTAGAAAAGCAGTAGAACTATGCCTAGAGTTTGATTTTCTTACTAACTTAAGTTCTAAAAGCTTGTTTACTTGCCTTGCTAATTCCTTTCTTTCATCAGGATTAGCATTAAAGCCTTTTCCTTTGATAGTTTTTCCTAGATCTTTTAGGACTATTGTGCAAACAGGTTTTTCCACATCCCATTTGGTAGTAGGATCAGTGTTTGCGCTATCTCCTAAAGTTTTTAATACTTTGTCTTCAATATTTTTTAGTCGAATTTTCTTCTCTTTTCTCATGTTCATATGGTGAACTGAGATTTTGGCTAAATAGGCTTCAAGGGTTTTTTCTATGTTCTAGCTTATTTGACCACATATTGTTTTGTCTTTGCATTTTTTCCTGTACATTTGCAATTGTCATTCTTTTTTGTGATTCTGTAAGGGAGGTCTAAAGGTATTTTAAGGTCAAAATTATTTTTGATGCCTAAATCTATAACCGTCGGGTCTATTTTTATAGGAAAGTATTTTGTTATAAAATCCATTCCTAAAATAACATCATAATTTGAAGTAAAGGGTTCTATTATCCAAAAATTTTGTTCAAATAGAACTAGGCTATATTTTGTTTCTAAAAACAAAGTTTTAGTGACTAATTGGCTCTAGAACTTATCGGTGTTAGTTGTTCCTCCTGCTAACTCATCAACTGAGAGGGAGATAAAATTAATTCCTATTAGAGAATAAGATGCACTATATTAAAATGCATGAGATACATTATATCATTGTTAGTGTATCTTACCCAAATGGAAGGTTGTGACGAAAGATATTCTAGAATATATATTGATATTTAGAATATATCAATTAGGATATTCTAGAATATTTATATTAGGTAGTTTTCATATATCTTGGTTGATGTAATGCCTAT
Source organism: Akebia trifoliata (assembly GCF_017979445.1). Lineage (NCBI taxonomy): Eukaryota > Viridiplantae > Streptophyta > Magnoliopsida > Ranunculales > Lardizabalaceae > Akebia > Akebia trifoliata. The sequence goes on from NW_028237299.1 coordinate 11,493, forward strand.
AAATACCCTATTGGGACTTTTGTAATATTCATCAAAGAATCTCAATAAATTCAAATTTCTACATGGTATCAGAGCTCAAGCTCCACTGAGCACATCGATCTTGGTGTGTCATTCTTCGGCGATGGCGCCATTGCCATCGCCGAACCTTAATCATTTTGTTATGTTATTAGTATTTTTTTCAATAAAAATACCGTCTTTCTCTATGTTTCGGATCTAGATATCTTTTATTCTCTTCTTTTCTATTATTCTAGTTTTTTTTTTGTTTTTCCAATAAAAATCACAACTCCTTCTCTATCTCTACAAATCTCCCAATTTCACACATTCATGTTACATGATCTCATTTTTTTTTCCTATATAAAATCTCTCCAACGAGAGTTTTTTCATTTAAATGGCACAATCCTACTTTTTATGCTTCTGGGAGAGATCATGACAGATTTGGTCTAATAAGCCACCGGCTCCGACAGACTCAAAACGAGCGGGATGCGACAGTGATGGACTTCATAGACAGACGGTGACCTCCAGCAAGCACGATTGGCACTTCGACGATCAATAAACATATCCATTATTGAGATCAAGCAATTATTCAACAAAACCAATTGCATATTCCATTTTCAAAGGACCATGCAATTGTGGGAGGATATTAGAGAATAAGATGCACTATATTAAAATGCATGAGATACATTATATCATTGTTAGTGTATCTTACCCAAATGGAAGGTTGTGACGAAAGATATTCTAGAATATATATTGATATTTAGAATATATCAATTAGGATATTCTAGAATATTTATATTAGGTAGTTTTCATATATCTTGGTTGATGTAATGCCTATAAATACCCTATTGGGACTTTTGTAATTATCGATCCAAGAATCTCAATAAATTCAAATTTCTACAATTCCTACTAAATCTTCTCCACAAAGTGACATATTAGCACCTGTATCTATGAGAGCAATGATTTCTTTATTTCTGAAGTTGGCTATAGTTACTCTGATGGCTAGACTAATTCCTACATGAAGTCCAGACAGATCTAAAGGGGGAGGTTTTTGATTAGTCTTCATTAAGATTTGTAGTCTCACTCTAATCCCAATATTCAATTGCCATTTGATCAATATTGAAATTGGGTTTTCCTAAAAGGTCTTGGAGAGGAGTTATATTATCCTGTCTACCTTCTCTATATCTTTCTAATTTTCTGGCTATGTTGAGTCTATTTTCTTCAACTTCTTTCTAGAATTCAGAATAGGTTTTTAAAATACCTTTTTGCCTTTCCTTATCTTTATCTGCTTCTAGTAATAAACAATGTCTATGATAGATTAATTTGGTATTTAGTTCTATCATAAAACAATCGTCTATATGACTTTGTCCTGTAGTGGTTCTTTGGCATCTATTACATTGGACAATTTGACTAGACCATTTTAATTCAAATTTTCATCTTGTTCCTCTAGGAATTTTGTCAGAAAATCCTTGCCTTCCTACATACCAGGAGGTCTAGTCCTCAAAATTATGGAGATCTATTTGGCAATCTTCGTCTAGTGTAACTTCTTATGTTACCTTCCTTTTACTGGATTCTCCAATCTGGAACATATTAATTTCGATGGAATAATCCAAACAGCTAGTTTCTTTTGACTCAGAAGTGTAAATATAGTCAGAAATACTAGAGGTCTCTTCTGCAGAATATATACTTTCATCGTCATCTTCTTCCAGGAAAGTATTAACTTCTGATGGATAGATTACATCTAAATCATGTTCATCAACGTCTATTAGCATACATTATATCATGTTTGCCTTTTTCCTTGATCTATCCGAGCATTGTGGTGCAAAGTGTCCTTTTTCACATGTCCAGCATTCTTTTCCAATATCTTGGTTGGCTTGCTCTTTCCTATAATTGGCTATTTTCTTTTTTCCTGAAGTGTTCTTAAAATATCTATTTTTTAAGAACTTGGCTGATCTTTTCTTTCCAAAGTCTTTAAAAGTTCTAGATTTCTTAAATTTAAATCTCTTTCTCTTATGCAATCTATAATATCCTTTCTCAAGAATCCTATACTCTTTTGCTTTCTTATATCTTTTCTTGTAATTTTTTTCTTTACATCCCCATTGTACTGGGATATTTTCGTCTCTATTATCTCTTCCTAAATTTAGCTTCTTAAGAGCTTTAGTGGCTAGCTTCTGATCCTTTAAAGTTGTCTGCTTATATATAAGCTGATCTAGAGTAAAATTAATTCTTTCAACTATAGAATTGTCTTTTGTCCCATTGAATCTTTCAAATAATTCATAGTCTTTTCTTAAGGTTTCTCCTATAAGAGGGATTTTCCTGAAATATTCATCTTTAAGATCATTACTCCTATCCTCACAAAGATAGTAAAGGTCTAAGAATGCATTAGAATATTCTTCAATATATCCTAGTTTGCAAATCTGCAATCTACTTAGCTTGGCTCTAGCTGCTTCCTTTTCTTTATCTAGACTGAGCTGCCTAGTTTGGCCTATAAATTCTTTATGGATAAGCCATACATATCCATCGACGTCTCTTTTGTCCTCATATTTCTCTGCATATTCTTCTTTTAATTGCCTTGACTCTTTGTCTTCAGCATTGAAAAGGGTTTTTAAGAATCTATTAACCCTTCCTTCTAGAGATAGTTTAGCATACGCATGACATTCTTCTACTGTCCATTTTCTATTTAGGGTGAAGCATAGTTCCATACTATCTTTCCATTTATCTAAGGCCTGTTTGATGTTGTCTACTCTATCTATATTCAGTTTTATCCCTACTAAATTCATGGGTACCTCTGTCATTTTAGTCTTATTCCTAAATCCTTTTAAATGACTAGGAAGGTTTTTGTTGGGAATAATTTCTGTTTTTACGTCATAAATTAGGATAGATTTTTTTTTTTCCAATTTGGCCTATGTCTATTTTCATCATTTCCTGCCATATAGATTTATGCCTTTCTCTTAAAGCTTGGCATATATCTATTTTGGACTATATATCTTTGAAGATGACCCTTGGGTTTGTTCTTGAATACTTACTCGGACCATTTTATCTTGAAGTTTTCTCATATCTTCTAAGGTACTACATTTAGCAAGTCTATGAGTAAATTCTAGGTCTATTGTATCGAGTATCTCACTAGGGGTTTTCATCATTTCTTACCATCTCCTTTGCCTAAACCATCTATTCTTAAACTACTTGTCCTTGGTAGGTTTATAGGGTTTTTTAGGGTGTAGGGTTTAGGATTTAGGTATATGTTTTTACCATAAACCCTAACGACTGTTTATTGGGAAACAACAAACATCATGTTATGTTTAGACAAGTCCTTAAACTCATTGAAAACTTGAAATTTTTTATGTATCCCTTTGCCCGTTCATCCGACCGATTCGTAGTTTATATCCATTCGTCCATACAAAAGTTAGCTACGTCTCCATGTTCCCGGATTTTTTCTCCTTAATGGGCATCCTTCCAAAAAAATTTCATTTCTGTGAAGGTATCCATTTCTCGAGGCAGGAAATTGATGCATTTAAATGGTAATATCTTATCATCTATTTATGCGATTTAATCATAATGTAACTTTTTGTAAGAAGAAATAATTATTCTACTTAAAAAAAAAAGAACAAATACATAGATTTATAGAAAAATAATAGTACCAGTTCGGGAATTGATTTTGCTATAAAAAAAGGAACAACTAATTACAACTAAAATAGAGAAAACTACTTAACTAAGATTTAAAATTTGAAATAATAATTTCAAAAAATAAACACGCTAACTACTTCCTAAAATTTGTACACCCCCCTCAAGTTGGTGCATAGATTTAAATTATGCCCAACTTGTTAACAAGAAGTTCAAAATTAGGTATGAGCAGTCCTTTGGTAAGGATATTGGCTATTTGTTGCGTTCATGGAACAAACGACATACAAATAGCTCTGATCGTTGTATAAACTTGATGTGTAATGTAAACACCCCAATTTGCACGAACCCGTTAGGAAAATCCAAATTTTCTCGAATTAATTCCGAGTTAGACTTAAGCCTCTCAATGGACCCGCATTGCCACTTGGCATCATTATTCATACATACATGCATACTTATGACATCTCATATCATTGCATGCCCATACCTTGTCCCTAATCCACTTTAAACCTATATCCATCACCCATATCCTAACCCAAGTCCATAAATAAAGTCCATATCCCAAACTCAAAACCAAGTCTATCCTAACCCAAACCCAAGTCCATATCCTAACCCAAACCCAAGCCCAACACCAAGTCTACTCCAAGTCCATTCTCTCACCCTTTCACAAGATCACACATGTTGATACCTTATAAGCCCCGAATACTCAATGCATCATCTAATTGGAGGGTCAACTTCCCTTTTGTGAAAACTCAATAATTCCCTTTTCAAAAAGTTTAGTCAAACCAAAAAGGTTATTTGATCTTTAGTAATAATCCATAAAGGTGAGAGAACTTCCTATTATGCCCTCAAAAGGTGGGAATCTTCAAGTACATACATGGAGTTCTCCCATTGGTCCATTTCAAAAATATACTTCCACCCTTTCTTTATGAGTTATTTACAAATGAACCAAGGTCTACTTTTCACCTACCACTTCACCTTTACACATGTCATTCTCCAATTCACCATCCCAAAAGTACTTTTGTTCTCCTATTGGTCCATTTCAAAAATATACTTCCACCCTTTTTTTATGTGTTATTTACAAATGAACCAAGGTCTACTTTTTACATACCACTCCACTTTTACACATGTCACTTCCTTATTCACCCTCCCAAAAGTATTTTTGTTCTCTCACCTCTATTTATCAAAAAATCAAAGATCAAATAATGCTTTTAGGGTTTCTTCACAAATGTCATCTTTACCCTCATATAAATGAAAAATCCAAAAAGAAATAACTTAAACCCCATGTCCATTTTCTTCATTTTTAAGATTGGATCACTTTATACCCAAAAGTTCCCCAAAACTCTATAAATACCCTCATTTTCTATGAGCAACTCATGTTCTCAAGCCCCCATCTCTCAACCTAAAACTCTACCAAAATTCCTACTAATTCTCTCATCTTCTAAACTTCAATTCAACCTTCAACCATCTCACTCAACTCTCAAGTCTACTTTTCAAGGTTCAAGTTCATCAAGGGACAAGGTGGGGTTTGACATGTAGATTTTATTTCAAAGTTTGCATTCTCTTCTTCTAACCCTCTCCTTTTATTTTATTTTTAGAAATCCCTAAGATGTAATGTATACCATCTCCCATCCCCGGTAGATTGGACTAAGGTTCGATCGAAATGATGGGGGTTGAAGCCCATATTTATCTTAAAATCATGCATCATATTGTACACAATGCACACACTCACCTATGCATGACAATAATGAAGAAATGTGTCACCCTCTTGATGGGGTGAAAAACTGAGTTTTTAGCCATGCATACATGCATCAAGGTTGTGGTTTCAAGGGAACTCCATCATGGAGTCTCTCTAAAAGCTCAAACGTATATTCATATGCATAAATTTAATGTGCCTACATGGGTCATTCTTTTCCATAGAATGCCCTTAATGTCACTTTGAAATCAAAACCCTTTGAAAAGGGGACATCTCACTCTAATGCACACACCACCCTTGTCATGCATTCTCATGCATTTTAGTATTTGTTTTCTTAAATTTTTACAAAATAAATGACCAAGTAAGGTAACCACCTTTGGTGGAGAGGATGGGGTGCTTAACACCTTCCCCATCCTCTAACCAGACTTCCTTACCTAGATCTTAGGTAGACCTTGCCCTTTCCAACACATGAGAGTCACTATAATGCCATAAAAAAAAGGTTTTAAAAAAATTGATTCGGGTTCCCATTCACACCCATTTCAAAAAAAAAAATGGTGACCACTCCAAACAATGTAACATTGAGGTTCATTGCGAGCATTTCATGTCTACAACTTGGCGACTCCACCGGGGAGACTAGTGGGTCCAAACCGATTTGACTTGGCTATTTTCTTTTCTTTTATTTTTCTTTCAAAAAAATATTAACTTTATTCCTTAGTTTTATTTTGTTACTAAAATATTTGGTGGTTGATTCACTTTGTTGTGTTTATGATTTTCTCTTTTTTGTGGGAATGCATGTAACATTTATTTTATTATATTGTTGTGATTCAAAGTTGTAAGGGTTGATACACATTTGTAATGCACTTGTGCATATTTGATTCATAGCTCATTGTACAAACCACATTCTCCTATTTTAAAATCTAATCCGGGATGCCGATACTCTCAAGCCCCCTAGATCTTTCATTTGGGGAGGCGGAGAGGAGAACATCCACCTCAATCACCAACCTAAGAAGTATACATTTCATTGTGCATGGAGGTTTGAAGATTGAGTAACCTCAAATAAACTATAGCCACATGCATCAAAATACGATTAGAGGCATAGGACACAAATGTCAAGATGTATCAACCCTTGGGTATTGTGTAATCTTTTTTTTATTTTTTTTAGCCCTTGAAGGCAAAGTTGTATAGATTTTAGGTTTTTTTTATTTTTTTTCTCCTTTGTTTCCTTACATGCCCCTTAGGTAAAGGGGGAAATCTATATTTTTTTTATGTTTTGCATCATAAAAAAAAAAAAAAAAATTTACCCCAAGCCAAAAAACAGAGGCTATATGCCTCAAAATCTCAAAAAAAAAATTTTTTTTTGCGAAAATTAAGGTTCTGGTCCGTTTTTAAAAACGGACCAATATAAAAGCTCTTCGGTCCGTTCATTAAAAATAGACCCTAAAAATATATATATATATTTGCTCATTTCATCCCTTACATCAGTCCTGACAACTTTTCTCTTGGATTTTATTTTTCTTTTGAGTTTTAAGGCTTGAAAATGATTAAATACATCATTTCTATCGTTAAACTTAGGGCCTACCACTCGCTGCTTTGTGTTTGATTCAAACGGAGCTAGCCTACACTTTACCTATCAAAATTGATCCCGACCCAATGTGGCGTACTATCAACCTTACCATCATCTATCATCGGGTCCACAACCCATAACCACTCCGAATCAGGTCCGTAACCCGTATCCACACCAAAATGGGTCCACGACCCATATCTATTTCCAAATGGGTCCACGACCCATATCCATTTCAAAATGGGTCCACAACCCATATCAACTTCCAAATGGGTCCACAACCCATAACCGCTTCAAATGGGTCCACAACCCATACCCACTTGCAAATGGGTCCACGACCCATATCCATTTCAAAATGGGCCTACGACCCATATCCGGTTCAAATGGGTTCACGACCCATACCCATTTCAAACTGGGTTTACGACCCATATCCATTTCCAAGTGGGTCAATGACCCATACCCACTTTCAAATGGGTCCACGACCAATACCCACTTTCGAATGGGTCTACGACCAATACCCACTTTTGAATGGGTCTACGACCCATATCCACTTCAAATGGATCCACAACTCATAATGGATGTTCGACCCATATTCACTTCCAAAATGAGTCCACGACCCATATCCATTTCAAGTCGGATCCACAACCCGTACCCAACCCGAACAATATCTATCCTTTAATCTCATCCATGTCCATAATCCATGTGTGAACCATCAAGATCAACAATTGGTCGATCAATTCAAATAAATCCAATCATTTTCCAACAAACTAGATTTGAAAAAAAAAAAAAAAAAACAATAAAGAAATTTTAAAGCACCAATTACAATTCTTGATCAAAGTCGGTGCCTAAGAACGATCTTACCCTGTTGATACGAGGGGGATAGACTATGTCTATTTAAGGAAATAAGGTGATTTAAGAGTGCCATTGTGCGCCACCTTTTCCTTAGGGATTTGACTGGCCGATCTTGATTTCAGATAATTGAATTGAGGGGCTAACAAAATGGTTTTTCGACTCAATCTTTTTACAATAATCATTCTTTACAAAATATTTTTCTAACTGATAAACCTCCAGCTCCGTGCTGATGAACCTCCGGCTCCGTGCTGATAAACCTCCGGCTCCATGCTGATGAACCTTCGGCTACGTGCCGATAAACCTCCAGCTCCGTACTAATAAACCTCCAACTCCGTGCTGACAAACCTCCGGCTCCGTGCTGATGAACCTTCGGCTCCGTGCCGATAAACCTCCAGCTTCGTGCTGACAAACCTCCGGCTCCGTGCTGATGAACCTTCGGCTCCGTGCCGATAAACCTCCAGCTTCGTGCTGACAAACCTCCGACTCCGTGCTGATGAACCTTCGGCTTCGTACCGATAAACCTCTAGCTCTGTGCTGACAAACCTCTGGCTCCATGCTGACGAACCTCCAGCTCCGTACTGACAAACTTTCAGCTCCGTGCTGACAAACCTTTGGCTCTGTGCCGATAACCTTTCGGTTCCGCCCCAATAAACATTCAACTCCGTGCTGACAAACCCCAGTTCCATGCTAATCAATATCTGGCTCCGTGCCGACGAACCCCAGCTCTGTGCTGACGAACCCCAGGATTTTCTTAATACAACTTTACCAATTAATTTAATCTGACCTAATAAATTATTATGCATCTTCATTATGTAAATGATATATTAACGCCTAACCTCTTATCCATAGGTGGCCAAATGACCCAGAAAGAAGTACTTACCACCCGACAATCCTCCGTATTTTCTACGCTCACAACTAACCATGAGCACTTCAGAGCAACCTCAGTAAACAGCGACAGAAGTAGTAACGGATCTCGCCTCAAAGCTTGATTTGGTAGTGAAGGCACTAGAAAAACACGATAAAATTCTTGATCTGCTGATGGCCAACCCAAGTATCATCCAGGCTGTCCAATATCAAGTTTCTGGCTCAAATCAGGCCATGCTAGAGCAACCACAACAACAACCTCCGCAAGCACAGAATACCTCACTACCCACCACTCCTGCAAACCAAAGACCTCCAATTCACATTCATTGCAATCCATCACGATATGAGGTCGTTCAAGAGGAAGAATGTGAATTCAGGGCAGCTGAGGTAAGGAGTATCATAGAGGAAAGACTTGCAAAAGAGCTCAAGGCATTCGAGGAAGAGATCAGAAGGATAAAAGGCAAAGACTCCACAAATGGAATGAGGTTCAGAGATCTGTACCTGTACCTAATGCATAATTGCCGCCAAAATTCAAGTGTCCCGACTTCAAAAAATACAATGGCATTAGGTTTTCTCTGTCCCACTTAAAGCTCTATTGTGGGTCTATGTGTCAGTTTGGTGATGATGACAGGTTGTTGGTTCAGCTCTTCCAAAGAAGTCTAACAGGGACGGCTCTCTCATGGTTCTCTCAATTGGATCATTCTCGGATTAAAAGCTGGCAGGATCTGGCCATAATTTTCTTGGAGGAATACAGGTTCAATACAGACATGAGATTGGACAGAAATGACATGGCCAAGATGACTCGGAAGCCAAAGAAAAATGTGAAAGAATATGCCCAAAGGTGGCGAGAATCGGCTTCTAAGGTTAAACCATCAATGACTGAACAAAAGATGAACACCATATTCATCTCAACTCTGGGCCACTCATTCTACACACATTTAGTGGGTCATACAACTACAAGCTTCTCGTCATTGGTCCAAGTAGCAAATCGAGTTGAAGACGGTATTCAATCAGGACTGATCTACGACTTGTCTAATCCAGGGGCACCAACAGGGGGGTTTACTCAACGGAAACCGGTAGTCTTGAACAAGAAAAAGGATGAAGCCCAAGTGAATAATGTACAACCCGTTCGTCTTTTCTTCATCTCAGCACCAAACCAAAGGTCGCAGACACCCCAGTTTAACGTGCCTCAAGCAGCACCTATTTCACAAGCCTTTCAATTTTGTCAAAATCCAATATTTGGTCAGAACCCACAATTTGTCCAGAATCATCAAACCGAGTAGCGTAGACCCAACAGAATCCCTTGAGTCTTCACTCGTCTGCCTATGAATTTATCTGAACTACTCCCAGCACTACTCAAGGGAGAATATCTCACTAAGAGGCAGCCAAACCCAGAGGCAATAAAGGGACCAGAGTGCAATCCCAATCAATTCTACGAATTTCATATGGGTGCACCGAGGTATGCCACCGACCAATATTGGCAACTCAAGCACCAAGTTCAGAATCTAATCGACAGGAAAACGATCATCTTGGATGGTCCGGCAGCCCAAGTACCTCAGCAGAATATCAATCAGAACCCGTTACCGACACATAATAGGGGAGGCAATGGGCCGACAGTCAATGCCATAGAGAGGGATGAACCGAGCTTCAACCCTTCAGTTCTGATAGCACCAATTAGCTTTAAGGTTAGAGTCAATCTGAGGAAAGAACCAACATCATTAAGCATCAATGCATTACCACCAAATACAACTAACCAATCATCATCCCAACTTCCAATCAATTTTGCCAATCTTACCATTCACTCCAACTCCCAAACCTCAAATCCTTCACAATCGCTTCTCATCATACCTTACACATTACCAACTTCAAGCTCTTCCTCTCGGCCACCTCTCATTATACCTTGCATCATACCAATTTCAAACTCTTCCTCTCGGCCACCTCTCATTATACTTTGCACCATACCAACGTCAGGCCCTCCTTCCCGACCACCTCTTATCATATCCTGTACTGCACCGACCTCTCAAACTTCAAGCTTCTCCTCCCGACCACCCCTCATCCTATCTTATACCAATCCACAAACCCCAAATATCACTACACCAACCGTCAAGCCCAATCCACCACCTCTCGTCCTTCATCTAAAATCGGACCCTCAACCCATGACCATCATATCCCCCAAATCATTTCCGTACCGCTCAAATCAAACCGTCCTATGGAGTTATGAGACGATGATTGTGACATCCGCAGGGGTTGAAAAGTCAAAAGAGGCCATGGTAATGGACATTGGTAATATGACCAGATCGGGAAAATGTTACAAAATATCAAAAAAAGAACAGAAGAAGCAGAACAAGGAGGAAGAAAGAAGGAAAGAAAAGGGAAAAAGAAAGCTTGCAGAAGAAGAACAAGTACCACAAAAGGAACCAGAGAAGAAGAAGAGCAGAGTAACTGACAAGGAGGCAGCTGACCACCTCAAACTCATTCGAAAGAGTAAGTACAACGTAGTAGAGCAGCTAAACAGAATGCCAGCTCAAATCAGTATCTTTGACCTACTATTAAACTCGGAGCATCATCGGGAAGCATTGCTCAAAGTCCTTAGTAGTGCACATGTACCTGAGATCACCTCGCCAGTCATTGTACATTATGGTAATATGTAAAGGTATGATGGTAGCAAGGGTACTGATCGACAACGGTTCGGTTCTTAATGTTTGTCCTCTACAAACTCTGCACAAGCTAAACGCGGATATGGCTCACATCAGACCGACTAGGAGAACTGTTAGAGCTTTTGATAGTAGGAAGACTGAGTCATTAGGAGAACTGGATCTCCCAGTCACCATTGGATCGTGCACGTTTGAAGTGACGTTGTAGACACCCCATTTTTTTTATTTGCCTAATTCGACAATTCGTCACTTGATTTTGGTAGATTCCTAATGATGAATATAAAAGAACTCGAAGGCTTGTGAGTACTGCTTGATTTCTTTTGTTTCTAGTTTCCCTTTATCCCCCTACTCGTCACGACTTGACATAGAAGTTTACGTACGCTTAGGATCGCTACATCTTACACCTGACTTAGCAAGCACGTACACATAGGTTCGTTACACAATTCGATAACTTAGAGACCTCGCTACGCTAGAAAAATATAACTTTAGAACTTAGAAATACTCACACAATGACTGAAAGAAACCTTACGATAAAATTCAAAAAAATTCGTAAAAAAATCATCAAAATGACAAAAATACCCTTCATAAATTTTAGATCTCCGAAAAGTCTCGAAAGTACCTCCATTGCACTCAGAATGTGATTTCAAATCTAACAGGACCCAAATCGATGAAAACAGAAAAATTTATAAAATTTGTAAAAAATCATCAAAATGACGAAAATACCCCTCATATACCTCGAACCTCCAAAAATTCTTGAAAGTACCTCCATTGCACTCAGAATGTGAATGTGATTTCGAGTCTAACGAGACCTAAATCGATGAAAACAGAGAAGTTCGAGAAAAATCTGTAAAAATCGCCAAAAGACCAAAACGCCCCTTAACATCCAACTCTAACATAGAGACCTTGATCCCTAGGAAAATAAAATTCAAATAAAAAATTAAACCAAAATAAAATTCAAATTAAAAATTAAACTAAAATTTAACTAAGATCCAATTAAAATCCAAAATTTAAAATCAATTTAAAGTCGTAAAATCAAATTAAATTTCAATTAAAATATAAAATAACAATCATATTTAAATCAAGAAACCGATTAAAAATACAAAATCAATTAAAAAAAAAATTGAAAATCAAGTTAAAAATCATTCAACCAATCAAAATGTAAAATTGAATCAATCAACCAAATCGACCAATTAAAATACATTCGATCAAATCAAAATCCAATTAATCAATCAATTAAAATACAAAATTAAAATTAAATTAAAATGAATCAATCAAATCAAATTTTAAAATCAAATTAAAATACAAAATCAAAATTAAAATTTAAACATCAAACTTAAATATCAAATTAAAGTATCGACAAAAATCAATTTAAATTCAATTCAAAATTAAAAATCAAGTTGAAAATCATTAGAATCAATCAAATCGATCAACCAATCAAAATCAAATTAAAATTGAATCAATCAAATTAAATTTAAAAAATTCAAAATAAAATCATAATCAAACAAAAGTCAAATTAAAATTCAATTGATTAAGCAAAGTGAAAATTAAAATCCATCTAACTTTTAAATCAAAATTCAATCTATCGATTAACATTAAAATTAAAATCCAATCGAACAATTAAAATCGATCAACTAAATTCAAAACTAAAATCGATCAATCAAATTCAAAATTAAATCAATCAACAAAAAAAATCCACTCGATCAAATTGAAATCCAAATCCGATTGAATTAAAATCGAGTTCCAACCAACCAATCAATTTAATGGTCTGTGAGAGATCATTAAGGCGAGTAGCGTAAGATCACCACCCCCCATTCTCCAAAAATTAAAAATAATAAAAAATAAAAAAAGAGAAAGAAAATACGTGGACACACATTTTCTTCTCAACTCTCTTCCCCATGTTCTCCACCTCCCTCTCTCTAACTTCTTATAATTGCCCATGTCCTCTACCATCACTTCCATTTCTCCCTCTCTCACGTTTGATGGTAGAACTATCATAAAAGAGGATCAAAGGAACTATTGAAAAGGAAAAAGAAATGTTTTTGAGGCTACCCTTTAAAAAAAATAGCAACATTTTTTTCCACCATTAAACCCACAACATTCTTCTTCCTTCTAAAAAAACAAATTACACCTGCTTCTCTATTAACATCTTCAACTCCTCTCTCCCTCTCTCTTTACCATCGAAAAAAAAATCAACCATAGCCTCACCTCCATTATCGTCTTCTTCGTTACCCTCAAAGAAAAAAAATTGATTTTGGAGAAAGATTCACACATCAAACTCGCAAGATTACGGTACTACTCATGAGCTATTTCGAATTTTTGTTGAAGGATTCCAAGCATCCAAAATCATTCGGCAAAGGTAATTTTTTTTTATTTACTTTATTTATTTCATTTATTTATTCTTGACTTCATAATTTTTTATGTATCCGAATGGATTCGTTGATTTTTTAGGTGTACGTGGCACTAATGGTAATTTTCTAAATTTTTTGAAATATTGATGGATCAACCAATTGATTATTAATATTATCGGATCGATTTTCTAATTTTGTAATATTAATGGATCAATTCGTTGATTTTGTAAAATGTATGAGCTAATTCATTAAGTTTGGCGCACGTGACTATTTTGAAAAATCAAAATTTTTTTAATCAAAATTGTTGAGTTGACTCATTGATTATGGGTACATTAGAAATTTGAATCGATTTGTATTTTTTTATAAAATGGATATGTGAGTTAATTCAATGATTTTGCTGCACGTGGTGATTTTGAAAAATCAAAATTTTTTTAATCAAAATTATTGAGTCTACTCACGGATTTTAGGCACATTAGAAATTTGAATCGATTTATTTTCTATAAAATGGATATGTGAGTTAATTCAATGATTTTACCGCACGTGACGATTTTGAAAAATCAAAATTTCCTTGATCAAAATTATTGAGTTGACTCGCTGATTTTGAGTATATTAGAAATTTGAATCAATTTGTTTTCTATAAAAATGGATATGTGAGTTAATTCAATGATTTTGACACACGTAACAATTTTGGAAAATCAAAATTTTCTTCATCAAAATTATTGAGTCTACTCACTGATTTTGTGTACATTAGAAATTTGAATCGATTTTTATTTTCTATAAAATGGATATGTGAGTTAATTCAATGATTTTGATACACGTGACAATTTTGGAAAATCAAAAATTTATTCATCAAAATTATTGAGTCTACTAACTAATTTTGGGTACATTAGAAATTTGAATTGATTTTTGTTTTCTATAAAATGGATATGTGGGTTAATTCAATGATTTTGACGCACGTGGCAATTTTGAAAAATCAAAATTTCCTTTATAAAAATAATTGAGTTGACTAACTGATTTTGGTTACATTAGAAATTGAATCGATTTTTTTTTCTATAAAATAGATATGTGAGCTAACTCACTGATTTTGTATACATTGGAAATTTAAAATCGATGTTTTCTATGAAATTGGCGCATGAGTCAACTCACTGATTTTTTTTTGTGCATTGAAAATTCCAAATTGAGATTTTCTACAAAATAAAACATGTGTGGGTTGACTCATTGATTTTAGGATGCATGTGACGATTCCAAAATCAAATTTCTTAAATAAAATGTCATCAATGAGCCAATTCACTAATGTTGTATACGTGACATTGAGAATCGATTTCATACTATTCAAAATGTGATCGAATTGATCCATTAATTTTTGGTGTCACGTAAGCCTTATTAAATCGTGGGATTCCTTTTATGCGAAATTCGAGAATCTATGTAATTATCTTAACCATAAGATTCGTTTGGCAAATCAGACATAAACTGATGATGATGATTGGACCATGGTCTTGACCCTAATCTTATCCCGTTGACCATAGGTTAGTTTTGGAACGTAGTAGAAATCGATCATTTCGATCGGATGGGTTCGGTGCCTAACACCTTCCGAAACCCGTAACCTGACCTCTTACCCATCTCTCTAATCCGTGGACCAACCCATATCCATTTAGAGTTAATTTTGGTTCCTAGACCTAAACTAGGTGGCGACTCCCTATTCTTTTAAAATTCTCGAGATACGTAGATCGAACCCTTATCCGCTATTTAGAGAACGGCGGGGGTCGAGGCGATTTCAGACGTTTGAAATTCTGGACATACCCTCAGCATTCAATCTCCTTCTAGGAAGACCTTGGATCCATATCGCAGGGGCAGTCCCTTCTTCCTTGCATCAGCGAGTCAAATTCATCATGGGACAGAGGGTGATATCAGTTCTAGCAAAAAATCTCATACTAGTCGATCTATCACCGGATGTACCATATATTGACGTAGAAATGACCGGGGAAAACGAGGGGCACTATTCCTTTTAGTTCACATCTGTCAATCATATCAAAAGGGGGAAAGAGAAGACAAGGGCAAAGTTGTCAAAAAAAAATCTGATGATCGGACGAGTGATGAAGAAAGCGGGATATCGTCCGAAACAAGGGTTAGGGCCTAAAGGAAAATGCAGGGCCACTTTGATCAGCATGCAAAAACATACTCCCTACTTTAGTCTTAGATTCAAGCCTACGAAGAAGAACATCTCTGATATGAATGATAAAAAGAGGGAGCTTCGACTTGCACGAAGACAGAACCGAAAGCCTAATGTATGGAACGTGAGCAAAGTACCACACATCAGCGTCAGCTTCCCACAATCCTCGAAGAGGCTAGATGATTTATCAAAACTACCACCGACAAGCCACATAGGAGAGCCAAGTGTTGTAAGTATCGAGCCCGTTCAATCGCAAGAAGACTCATTCGTTGAGTCCCCACATTCCTTTACAGATGGCATGGACATCTTGTTTGGAGGGGATTCCGAAGGAAGTCAAAAAGAAGAAGAAGAGCCCGCTAAGGCGGAAATCGCAATATGCGAAGAAGGAAAATCATTGTTCCCCTTTCAAATCGATTGGGGATCTGTCGTAATTCCACCCACCCTACAAATGCCTACACCCGAATTTGACGACAGTCACCCGGAAGTGATGGTCATATCTGAACCGTCAAGGGAGCCACTCTCCCAACCTATCTACCCTGCAAAGGAGGGGTAAGTCCTCAAAAATTGGGAGGAGTACCCAATCACTTATGAGGCCGCCATGGGGTCTAGAACCCCTACGACCTCCAAAAAAAATGCCATTAGTAGAATCTCATTTACCCGAAGATCATAATGAACTCTCGTCCTCGAAGCAAGATTGTTTTGGGGGCTCACCTTCGTTGCTAATGAATTTGCATGATTTTTCTTTATTTTGTTTCAGAATACAGATAGTCCACAAAATCCAAAAAAATCAAAAAGTTTTCAAAATTCAAAAAAATCAAAAATCTATCAAAATTCAAAAAAATCAAAAACTCTACAAAATCCAAAAAAATCAAATATCTTCAAAAATTCAAAAAAATCAGAAATTTTCAAAATACCAAAGGTTTTCAAAGAATTCCTCAGTTAAATGAGCCTTGTGACAAAACAAAGTATGAAAAAGATGAATACGACTTTGATCTCGAGCTCGACTTTGATCTCATGGGGATCGAAGAAGAGTCAGAGGAAGAGATTGAGTATCCTCCAAAAGAAATCAAAGAACTCATGGAACGTCACGAGAAGGGTGTTCAGCCAAATATAGAGGATACAAATTCAGTGAACCTAGACACCGAAGATGACCCACGCATCGTTAAGATCGGGGCCCTATTGACAATTGAACAGAAAGAAGAGATGACAAAGTTTTTACAGCAGTACCAAGATGTCTTTGCATAGTCCTATCAAGACATGCCCGGATTATACACAGATCTAGTCGTCCACAAGTTACCTATCAAATCAGGAAGCAAGCCAGTTAAGCAGAAATTATGAAGGTTGAAACCAGAGTGGACACTTAAAGTCAAGGACGAAGTAATGAAGCAGTTCCAAGCAAGATTTCTCGCAGTATCCACCTACCCTGAGTGGCTCGCAAATGTCGTCCTTGTACCAAAGAAAGACGGAAAGGTACGCATGTGTGTAGACTACCGAGATCTAAACAAAGCCAGTCCTAAAGATGTCTTTCCATTACCACACATCAACACTCTAGTTGATAATACAGCTGGGCACAGTATGTTCTCCTTCATGGATGGCTTCTCGGGTTACAACCAGATAAAAATGGCTGAAGAAGACCAAAAGAAGACTGCGTTCATCACACCTTAGGGCACCTTGCACTATAAGGTCATGCCATTTGGTCTCAAGAATGCTGGGGCAACGTATCAACGAGCTATGATTGCTTTGTTTCATGACATGATCCACAAGGAGATAGAAGTATACGTGGACGACATGATAGCTAAATCAAATCTCAACGAGGATCATCTGGTAAACTTGAAGAAACTGTTTGATCAATTGAGGAAGTACAGCTTAAGACTTAATCCGACAAAATGTGTATTTGGGGCCACGTCGGGAAAGCTATTGGGGTTCATCGTCAGTAGAAGAGGCATCAAAATCGATCCAACTAAAACAAAGTACATCGTAAATATGAAGCCACCCAAATCAGAGAAAGAGGTCAGGGGATTCCTAGGAAAAATTCAGTACATTAGTAGATTCATCACACAACTCACACCGATCTGTGAGCCAGTATTCAAACAGCTGAAGAAAAATAAGCCAAAAGAGTGGAATAAAGACTGTCAAGAACCTTTCGACAAGATTAAGAGATACTTGATTAATCTACCAGTCTTAGTTCCACCTACACCAGGTTGACCTCTACTGATGTATATCTCCATGCAAGAAAACTCCATGGGCTGTGTACTGGGGCAACATGATGAAACAGGTCAAAAAGAGCAAGCCATCTATTATCTTAGCAAGAAGTTCACAAGTTACGAGGTGACCTATTCAACCCTCGAAAAGACGTGTTGTGCCCTTGTCTGGGCATCACAACGGCTACGCCACTACTTGCTCAGTTATTCGACTATGCTTATTGCTCGAATGGATCCCTTGAAGTACCTCTTCGAGAAGCCAGCACTAACGGGACGCACCGCAAAATGGCAGCTACTATTATCTGAGTTCGACATCACCTATGTCACTCAAAAAACCATCAAAGGATAAGTCATTGCTGACCACTTAGCGGAACACCCTTTGCCCGACTATGAGCCACTAAAGACAAATTTTCTTGATGAAGCCATCTTATTTGCTGAAGTCGAGAGCGATGATGAGGAATCTAATTGGAAAATGTACTTCGACGGAGCAGTAAATCAAAAGGAAAATGGAATTGGGGCAGTTTTGGTTAAGTCGGACGGGACTCATATCCCCATAGCAATCAGACTAAGGTTTCAATGTTCGAATAACGAAGCCGAGTATAAAGCATGCATTGTGGGGTTGAAAACAGCGATCGACCTCGAAGTGGATGAACTAGATGTATTTGAAGACTCAAGTCTGGTAGTCTACTAGACAACAGGAGAATGGAAGACTCGAGAGCAAAGACTAGTTCCTTATCATGAGTATCTCGAGGATCTAAGTTCAAATTTTGTCCGAATCTCATTCACTTATATGCCAAGGGCTAAGAACCAGTTTGCAGACGCATTGACTACTCTGGCCTCAATGATCAGCATCTCTGAAGATACCATAGTTGACCCTCTTGAGATTGATATTCAAGACGAGCCAGCGTATTGCTTACCAGTGGAGATCGAAGAACTTGAGGAAAAACCATGGTACGCAAACATCAAGGCATTCTTAGAGGTCGAACTTTTCCACTCGATGCCATGACGACAGACCGAAAGACTATTCAGAGATTGGCAGGACAGTTCTTCTTGAGTAGTGGAGTCTTATACAAAAAATCGCATCACGAGGTCCTCCTCAGGTGTGTAACACGAACAGAAGCTCAACGCTTAATCAAGACCGTGCATGGAGGAGTCTGTGGACCTCACATGAATGGACATATGCTCGCAAAGAAGAATATGAGAATGGGTTACTACTGGATGACTATGGAGAGCGACGGGTACCAACATGTTCGGAAATGTCATTTGTGTCAAATCTATGCCAACAAAATCAATGCACCACCTTCAGAATTGCACAATATGACTTCTCCTTGGCCCTTCTCACTCTAGGGCATGGATGTCATCAGACAGATCAATCCTCAAGCTTCCAATGGACATCGCTTCATCTTGGTTGCCATCGACTACTTTACGAAATGGGTAGAAGCAGCATTTTACGCCAATGTTACAAAAGGCAATGTCCTAAAGTTTGTGAAGAACAACATCATATGTCGATACGGCCTTCTAAGCAGAATAGTAACTGATAACGCCAAAAATCTCAAGAACAAAGACATGTCTAAGATGTGCAAGGATTTTCAGATCACCCATCACAACTCAGTCATTTATAGACCAAAGATGAATGGAGCAGTCGAAGCCACTAACAAAAATATCAAAAAGATCATTGAGAAAATAGTCGTTACTTACAAGGATTGGCACGAGATGTTACCCTTCACCCTACATGCTTATCGAACGTCAATCCGAACTTCGACTGGGGCAACGCCTTATTCATTGGTTTATGGAATGGAAGCAGTCCTACCCATTGAGATCGAGATTCCCTTCCTTCGGATCTTAAAAGAAGTTGAATTGGATGAGGCAGAATGGTCCGAGCCCGATTTGATCAGTTGAACTTAATAGAAGAGAAACGTTTTTCAGCAATTTGTCATGGTCAAACGTATCAACGAAGAATAACACGTGCTTATAACAAGAAGGTTTGACCTCGGGAGTTTTTACCTGGAGACTTAGTTCTGAAGAAGATTCTACCAATACAAGAAGATGCAAGAGAAAAGTTTCGTCCAAATTACGAGGGGCCATTCGTCGTCCAAAAGGTACTGTCCGGAGGAGCACTGATTCTCACAGAGATGGAGGGGGAAGTCTTTCCACAACCGATCAATGCTGATACCGTTAAAAAATATTACGCCTGAAGTCATCCTTTGAAATGAAAAGAGGTCATTTTTCTACTACCTGAAGAACTATCTACCCTTAGTTAACCCTTTTGAACCATCACATTCATTTCTTAACCTAGGACTAGGGCAAGTCACCGCTGTCAAGGAAATCATAAAAAAAAAATCAAAAAAACAAAAAAAATCAAAAGTCAAAAAAAAAGTACCAAAGTATACTCCTGGCCCGCATGAGGATAAACTGTGAACGGCTAAAAGTACAAAAAAACCAAAAAGTCAAAAACCTTGAATGTCTGATCTCAAGCTCGATCCAAATCTTCTACCTAAACAAGTTCGTGTGACGATGGGTGGAGACATAGATCATATTTTCGAAATAAAAATAGATAAATCCTGTGTCCAATCTACCCCTCAATAAATCCAGACTCAGTCTTCTTTACATCCTTTCACAACCTAGCCTAAGCCTACGTTTCATCCTATTTGAAGTCCTCTCAGATCAGGGAATGGTTCAAGGCAACTCAATCACGGTGGAAGCACATCATGAAAAACATTGTCAGGGTATAGTTGATTTTGCTACTTAATTGGGATATCAAGCCATCAAAGTCGTTAGAAGACTTGAGAGGGGAGGTCAGGTCAAATATTTGAAAAAAAGAGCGACTTAAAGTGTAGAGTCATTGATCTTGAAGCTCAACTTGAGTCATCGCACCATGAAAATCGTTGGAGGAACTCGATAGGGGACTCCAGATCTGTTACTCAAGAAAGAGCGCCACTAGAAGAGTAGAGTGTTCGATCTCACAGCTCAACTTGAGTCACCAAGTCACAAGGGGCAAAGAGAAATCGAGAAAGATATTCAAAGTGAAAATCTATAAAGAAAGCATAGACTGAAAGGGCATGGTGAAAACCTGTAAAGGCACTGTGAGTAAAAAGATCAGTCTATGGCAAGATCAAAACCACCGGCATGATGAAAACCTAAAAAGGGTGTCGATGCGCAACAATGTGAAATCGGGT
>NW_028237300.1:0-33970 GCF_017979445.1 Akebia trifoliata
GCATCAACATTGAAACTAATAAGGATTGGTCCATTACAAGTAAAAGTTGGTGTGCTAATAGAACCTCTCTAAAAATATTTACCTGAGAAACAGAAGATGAATCCATCTTGTTTTAGAGGTTTTAAGTTGATGGAGATAGAATGTGGAGGTTGGAGATGTTAGAATAAAAATAGAGAGATTATATTAACACACCAATCGTTACGAATGCATCAACATTGAAACTAATAAGGATTGGTGCGTTATAAGTAAACGTTGGTGTGTTTAATAGAACCTCTCTATAAATATTTACCTAAGAAATTGAAGATGATCAAGGATTTTTAGCAATAGGTTGAAGATGTGATTATTTAGGTCATTTTCTATTAGTTTTCAAAAAAAATACCATAGTCAAATAGTATGTCACTATGTCTAAATTACCCAAGACATCATGATGATTTTGTAACTTTTAGATTAAAAAAATGTACCATCCATCTACTTTATTTATTTATTTTGGAGGATAGTGTTTTCAATAGTCATTTTGGAGAGGGACTTCGTGAATCTCCATTTTTGACTCCATTAGCTTCATGGATGTCAGGGGTATTTTCATGCCGGTGGGTTGAATTAAGAAGGAAAGACAAATTAATAGATAGTCATTTTAGATAGTATGGTTGGATTGCATATGTCAAGTTTAATCCCGCATTGGACACTCATTGCCTCTCTCGTTATAAACTCTTGGGTCTCTCCACTCATTGCCTATTGATTTTGAATTGGACCCCCATATTTATTATGGTATTAGAGCGGGACTTTCTCTTCTTGCATCACCCAATTAATATCTCCACGTGCTTTGGCTCTGTCTGGTCCACACATGTGGGGGCGTGCTGAGTTTAGTCCTACATCACCTTGTTTCTCTCCTTAGAAACTCTTGGGCATCTTCACTCATAGACAATTGGTCTTGAGCTGGACCCTAAATTTGTTTGCATCTCCCTTTGAATATCCAAAATAACTATCCATAGCACGTGGCTATCCATTATGGATAGTCAACTTAGATATACCTCTTGGAATTGCTTTTATCATTGGTTTTATGGTTGAATCATTTATTAGCGTTAATCGATTGCAACTATCGAGAAAGGATAGAGTGTGGGTTTGAAGTCAACAATCACTAGTAATGGTTTGCAAAACCTTTTGTGCTGCAAACAATTCACTGGA
Source organism: Akebia trifoliata (assembly GCF_017979445.1). Taxonomy (NCBI): domain Eukaryota; kingdom Viridiplantae; phylum Streptophyta; class Magnoliopsida; order Ranunculales; family Lardizabalaceae; genus Akebia; species Akebia trifoliata. Next base: position 1,183 of record NW_028237300.1, read on the forward strand.
ATTTCTTAAGAATATCAATAATCCATGCAAAGCTTACAATGCAAATCACAAAGCATTTGATTAGTACTTTTGTGGAAAAACAACATTCCAAGATAAAATCATTTTCCCAAAGAGCCAAGGTGGGAAAATATTCACTGATGGACCTCATGTGAAAATGACTTTCTTGTCAAGGTGGGAAAATTCCAACAATCTTTTTCCTCAAGATTACCTCCATCCCCAAAACTAACTCTCTTCCGACATTTATTTAGATGCAATCAAACACCTACAAATATTTGGAAATGCATTTTTTAGGATTAATTTCTTAAGAACTTGATTTTCACAAAAAATATATTTTCAAGCCATCATGCACCATCCCACCTTGTCACATGACACCATTTAAGTAATCACATTTTTGTGCAGAGGCCCATGTAGAGATTCGAAGACACGGCCTTAGGAGCAAACACAGTCACTTTTACCATCTCAGCTGACCCTCAGTGGGTGTCACTTGTGATGTTCTAAAGAGGGTTCTACCAAAATTCTTAAGCGGCCTACCCACTTCAAAGGTTTTTTTCAAAGCTTATCCTCAACTTTCTTTTAAAGCCAAACCATTGTGAGGTCACTGAGTACTCGTTGGTAGGACTATAAATGGTTCATATCAAATCCAAAATTCAATGTATTCTGATTTGATCACTATGTGCCAGACCATGGATTCGAGTTCCAATAACAACCTGATTTGACAAAAACTCAATTTGATAACTTATCATATCGGTTTTGGATTCAATCATCTTCTGATTTAACAGTGACCTAAAACGAAAACACATTTTAAATACTTAGCCAACATATATCTATATTTTATGTATATAGATGATGTATTTTATATTTTATATACATTTTTATTAACTCATTCTCCTTTGAGGTGCGAACAACAAGTCTTCTAGCTCCTATTACTTTGATAAGTCTGATATTTAACCACTAATAATTATCGATGAGAGTAAAATTGTAATTTTACGATTTGTTTACCTTTTAATTAACTTCTTACCCAAAACTATGTGTGTTCAATATCACGGCCCAAGTCCTTAATTCTTGCCCAATGGGATGAAAATCTGATAACCCTGGCCTGCCATACCTTTTTGGGTTGACTACCAAGGCCCAAGCCCTTACTTCTTTGGACAAGCCGGGCTAATGGGCTCAATTTGGTACCAATCTGATCAGAATCCAATCCATTGACAATCAAAATCGTTGGTAAAAAAAGCCACGTGGCACAATCTTTCGGGATAACTGAAGCGTTAATTTTCTACTCATTCCGAGGCGCATAGTACACACTAATTGAAACTGCCAGTGTGAGGTTCCAAATTGTTGCGACACTCATCCTTAGGGTAGGGCTGCAACTTGGGCGAGCTAACCCAAACTCAACCCGGGCTCCATCCGATTGATGGGCAAGCCTGGATTGGGTTATATGGAAAATGAGTCAAGTCTAAGTTAGGAAATCTCAACTTGAATTCAATTCGGGTTGAGGTTTCGGGCAATCCGTCTCAACCCGAACCTGATGATATATGTTTACATATAAATATTTTTATTTATTTTTTTAAAAATATTATTAGTTTACTTTTTCTAAATATATTTATAAAATTACGGGGAAAATTATAATATAAAAATTAAAAGACTTGGAGGTTGAGTGCAAGTTTATTTAGTGATTTTATTTATTTTTATTGTATTTATTTTTTAAGATATAAAATAAAATTTATGTGTTGATGAATGTAAAATTAGGTTTGTTCAATGAGTCCAACCCGTGCAATCCGTCCAAAATTACCTAACTTGACTCAACCTGAACTCAACCCGATTTTAGAAGTTCAATCCCGGGTTGAGCTTGGGTTAATGAGCTCTAACCCAATGGTCAAGTTGAGTTGAGCTTTGGTTTAGGGTTCTACAACTTGGGTTGAGCCTAGGTTGACCCTCCAACATACCCACATTGCAATCCTACTTGGTGGTCGTGGTTGATCTGTGTTCACCATTCTAGGCTTTTGCATCAAAGTTTAAGGTATTTTTTGTTGGTTTGGGTTCAATATAGAAGTAATTCGTTTGGATAAGAATATGATTGGCCTAATTGTAGGATTGGAATAAACAATGACTCTGATGTTGCAAAGGACAAATACCAGTTCTAGTTTATTGATGGTGGGATGAGAACTACTACTGCGGACCCACCAACATTTCGAATGACTAGCTCTCTGATTGGTGTATTAGAAGTTTGTAGTCGTGACCACGACAATTACATTAAGTTTGAGTTTTTCCATGAAATCTAAAAGGCCTTGTTGTTGGATTGCTGATTTGATAATCCATATGAGCCCAACGATCATTAGTAAGATTTAAATTCTTACAAAGTTAGTCATGGTAGCATGATTAATAAAGTAAGATTTGTTTAAGTAGTAAACTTACGAATTAAGGGAGTTTTTGTAATAAAATTGCTACAGATACGTCTGGTGGTTGCCACTGAGAGTACTTTCAAACACACCTTTAAAAAAAAAAAAAAAATTTAAGGAAAACTACGATAGTGGCACCCCGACTCTTACTTATCACAGCCCAATTTCTAAAATTATTTATCATACCCTAATTAAAGATTAAAACTCACCGTTCAAATGTTAGAGAGGTTTGCCTCAAATTATATCTCAATATTACAAAACATTATAACATTCATTCACAATTTTAGTAATTATTTATAATTATGATTAAGCTCAAATAAAATCTTAAATCCTAAAAATAAAAAAAAAATCTATTAAAAAAAATAAAGAAGGGTGAATCACCATTTTGTGGTTGAAAATTTTGAGTGGGCAACACAGTTCATTTTAATTTTCAAAATATACATTTGTCATTTTTATAATCTACGAATTTGTGAATACATGAGTGAATTCATTGATTATCATAGTGATAAATTCACTTAAAATACATGTTTTTAAATTAAAATGAATAGGGTATTGAAACTGGAATTTGGATAAAAGTTGTGTACGTTTTGGGAAAAATTCTTTATTTTTAATTAAGATTTGGTAAGTAAAAATTGGAGTGCCAATGACAGCTCTAAAAAGGATAATGGATGATGGTGACCGCCTTACTAGAAATTATTGAAATAATAGTTATACAAGTCAAAAAAAGCCGGCCTAGCACTGCACAAGACAGTGCAATCGTTGGTTTAATCTCCTACCAAACCAATAAAAGATTCAAATATTTCACTCCTGTTGTGTTGACTTTCACGTTTCATCCTCATTGTTTGCTTCATTTTCATCAATTTGCCTTAACCTTGTTTCTCATTTCCAAGTATGGAGCATGCTCTCGTTTCTGTTGCGAAGCAATTGGGATCCATCATCTTTAAAGCAGCGGAGAAAGAGGTGAGACTGGTGTTGGGTACCCCTCAAGAAGTTGAAAAGCTTACTTTTACACTCGAATCTATTCAAGCCGTACTCATAGATGCAGAGGAGAAACAAGTAAAAGAGAAAACGGTGAAGCTTTGGTTAGAAAAACTAAAAGACGTGCTCTACGACATGGAAGATGTGTTGGACGAATGGAGCACCGAAATTCTCAGATCGGAAATCGAGGGAGTTTGCGTATTAGAAAAGGTATGCTCCTATTTGTTCTCTCTTTGCAATTGCAATTGGAATTGCTTCAGTCAAGTTTCTTTACGTCGTGGCATCGGCCATAAGATAAAAGAAATAAAGGGCAGACTAGATGTAATTGCAAAAGACAAGGACCAATTCCAGTTTATTGATAGTGGGATGAGGACTACTACTGCTGAGGAACCACCAACATTCCGAATGACTAGCTCTATGATTGATGTATTAAATGTATGCAGTCGTGACCAGGACAAAGATATTATACTAAGCAAATTGTTGAGCGAGAGCAGTCAACAAGAAACACCTAATGTTCTCCCCGTTGTCATCTCTATATGTGGACCTGGGGGAATTGGGAAGACCACTCTTGCTCAAATGGTCTTCAATGATGATAAGGTGAAAAACCATTTTGAGAAGAGAATGTGGGTGTGTGTATCTGATCCTTTTGATTTAATAAGGCTTGCCCAATCGATCATTGAAGTTGCTGGTGAGGACGTCACTAATTTCATTCAGTGGGAAGCTTTGATTCAAAAATTATATACATCTGTCATGGGAAAACGATTTCTACTTGTGCTGGATGACGTGTGGACCGAAAATCACACTGACTGGGATCAGTTGAAGCTTGCTCTCAAGGGTGGTGCACAAGGGAGCAGAATTGTCGTTACTACACGCAGTACAAGAGTTGCATCAATGATGGGTTCAACCTACATTCATGATCTGGATAAATTGTCCAAGGAGGAATGTTTGGAATTGTTTGAACGTATTGCTTTTCACGGATGGAGCAAAGAAGAGTGTGAGAAAGTGAAAGAAATCGGTGTGGACATGGTAAAAAAGTGCAAGGGTGTGCCTCTTTTCGTCAAGGCTTTGGGAGGTCTCATGTTCTTCAAAAAAACCAGATCAGAGTGGGAACAAGTCTTGGAAAGTGATGCATGGGAATTACAAAATGTTGAAAAAGAAGTTTTGCCTGTTCTCTTGTTGAGTTATAATGCATTGCCCTCAAACGTGAAACATTGCTTCATGTATTGCGCTGTCTTTCCAAAAGATCATAGGATAACAAAGGATGAGTTAATCAAGTTGTGGATGGCGCAAGGTCTTCTTAACTCCACGAGAAGTACAGAATTGGAAGTACTGGGTGCTGAATATTTCAATGAACTACTGATGCGCTCATTTTTCCAAAACATGGAACGAGATGGCGATGGAAATATAATTTACTACAAGATGCATGATCTTATTCATCATTTTGCCCAATTTCTGACAAAGACTGAATGCTTTATCATGGATGATAATAACACAGAATTAGACAACAATAGCAAGAAGATCCGCCATGTAAACGATACACGGTTTACAGATTTAAGTTTCATCCTTCCTTCCATTTACAAGGCAAAGAATCTACGCACTCTAATCATCGCTGGACAATATTCATGGGTATCACACTCTGTTCCAGCTCCTTCTAATTTGTTTTGTCAATTGACATGTTTAAGAGAACTATCTATGCGCAATCACCCTGTAGAAGAACTACCAAATGAGGTTGAGAAGTTGATACATCTTAGATACTTTGATTTATCTTGGACAAGATTGAAGGAATTGCCTGAAACAATGTGCAGATTGTATAATTTGCAGACATTGAAACTCAATAATTGTGATAAGCTATGTAAACTACAGCAAGGAATTGGGAAAATGATTAAGTTGAGGCATCTCGAAATTGAAGAAACTGATGAACTAAGCTACCTACCTCAAGGAATTGGTAGATTAAGCTCCCTTCGAACATTGTCTAAGTTCATTGTTGGCGATGCGAGGGGAGGTGGATGCAAAATTGGAGAATTAAAAAATCTCAATCACCTCCAAGGGGATTTAGAAATATTTGAGCTGGAAAGAGTGGCGGATGTAAATGAGGCTAATGAAGCACAATTGAAGAAGAAGCAACATCTCCGTGGTCTAGATTTGAGCTTCAAGGTTTGTGATTTGGAAAATGTGGGAGAAAGCGAGATAGAGAGGATTGAGGGTTTGCTGGAAGGCCTCCAACCACATCGAAACTTGGAGGAATTGTGAATAAAAGGTTACCTTGGTTCTAAGTTCCCTAATTGGATGGGTGATTCAATGTTGCCCAAACTCTTTATTCTTGAAATAGTTGATTGCAAGAAATGTGTGCACTTACCTGCTTTTGGAAATTTACCAGTCCTCGAAAGCCTGGAAATAATAGGAATGAATTCGGTGAAACGTATAGGTCTTGAGTTTTTAGGAATTAATGTGGATGTTGATGATGATGGTGGTGGAGAATCAAGAGTTGTGGTACCATTCCCACAGTTGAAGAAACTTCATTTGTCGTTTATGAATGGGTGGGAAAAGTGGAAGATGTTGACAAGGGAAGAAGAAGATGAACATGCTGCTGGAAGTGGAGGAAGAGATATACTCATCATGCCACTTCTCCACACATTAGACCTTTTTAACTGCCCCAAGTTAAAGGAGCTGCCTCACTACATATTCCCTGCTTCACTAAGGAATTTGAAAATTGGTTATTGCCCAAAATTGAGTTGGACACCATGCCTTCCTCCACTCCTTGAAGAGTTGGAATTAAAAGGGGATGTAGGTGTTCTTTCAAGGTCATTGCCCACCAACCAAGTTAACAACAACAACAACAATCTCAAGTCTCTGTCTATATATGGATCACCACATTCGTTACTCCCTGAAGGTTTGGCTCATCTTACTTCGCTCCAAAGGTTGTCAATCGGGTGGTCTGATTCCTTGATGTGCATGTCTGAGGAGCTGAAACAGCTCAGCTCACTTCAATACTTGGAAATTCATTACTGCTATGTTTTGGGAGCACGTTGCGAAAAGGAGGTAGGAGAGGACTGGAGCATCATATCACACATCCCCAACATCATCATCGACCATATGGACTTAGGAAGAGAGTGAGGGACTTTAATATTAGAGACACGCATGCATCATGACTCCACCGAGATCTGAGAGATGTAAAGTTCATTTTTAATTAAGTAAGATTTTACATTTGAATTTTTAATTTTTAATTTTTAATTAAGAAAAGAAACAACTCCACTCCTAATTGGTACTCATCATCACATCAAATCACATGCCAACGATTCAGGAGATGGGAGAATACAAATAGATTCCCAATACAACACACAAATATTTCGAATTTATTTGTTTTTCCTGAAGAGAATATCCTTTTTAATTAAGATTGATTTTACATTTTTGAATTTTGAATTTTAAATTAAAAAAAGAAACCACTCCACTCCTAATTGATTGATTTGAGGTTTGCTCTCATCATCACATCATATCACATGCCAACGGTTCAGATGATGGGACGGTTATTTTAAATTAATATTCAAATTTGATAAGATACTTATTGGATTCGGATTTGATATATATAAGAATATAAGTATATTATATTATATAATAACTATCATATCTATTTGGGTTTGAATTGAATGTTATTGAGGGAGAGAGGATATTTCAATATCCAAATTCGAATCCATATCCAAAAACTTCGAATAATATTTGATTATTTGAATATAAATTTGGATAATTGACTATCCATTGATAGACCATTAAACGGTAGGTTTTAATAGTCACATCATATCACATGCCAACTGTTCAGATGATGGGAGAATAGTATTCTCAAATAGCTAGATTCCCAATACAACACGTACATAAATATATGGAATTTATTTGTTTTTCACTTCATCTTTCTCAAGAAAATAAATATTTCAAGTTTTATTAGGGAAAAAAAGGATTTACAATTGCCACACCAATTTAAAATCTTTAATAAGCATTATGGGATGTGAGAAGTAACTCCAAAAAAAGTTGGAGCACCCCACCTTCTTCATTATCAAGGGGGAGTGGCTTCTCAGACCATGGTAGGTTTCAGAAACATTCTCTCTCTCTCTCTCCATGTGTGTGTTGTACTATTGTGATTTGGGGATTAGAGTTACCTAGAGCTAAAAAGATTTTTTTGTACAATTTTTTTATTTCCAATCACTAGAAATTCAAGTAATTCCTTACTTGAATCTATGGGTAATTTCCAACAAAGAAGGTTTTATGGATAAGTTTTTTACTTTAATCTGTGTTGATTTAATAGGCATCAAATGTGTTTGATGAAGTGTGTAAAAGAATGGATGCCACTTGAAAATCCAAGAAAATGCATAAATGGATTGATTAGCACATTTCTTTGTTGTTTTTCTACTTATTGTTGATGTGTTTTTAGTCAAAATACTATATGATTTTAGTAGTTTAAACCTTTAAAATGTTTTTGTATAGTTTTATAATATGTTACTAACATTCATACAAAATATTTGTTTTGTCCAGGATAAAGAACCAACTAAAAGGTTCTGAATTTTATCCAAGATGTTTCTAAAGAAGTTGCAGTTGTTGTTGCGAGTTTCATGGCTATTGTGTTCAAGACTTATCCATGATATTTGATATATATTTCGTATTATTAATTTGAGAAATCTTGCGTGATTTGATTTGTTATGTTTGTGTCTTGTATTTTATTAGTGGTAATAGACTATAAATCAATTAATAGATATTCAACAGATTTAGCTTGTTATTTCTCCCAATATTTTCATAAATTTTTCCCTATGGGCAGCTTTGAAATCTTGTATTAGGGATTGCAGTATATTTTTTTTGTGGAAAATAGTGACAAAAATCTTATCATTGTCCATGAATGTAGGCAAAATTTGCCGAACCACATAAACTCTCTCTAAGTTACTAAAATTATCATTATTTCTCGCAACAATTTTTCTACAACATTCAATTTTGGGAGCAAATCATTATACTTTGTTGTTCGGTTATGAGGATAAAGAAGCAAGAAGTACAAGTCTACAAGCAAGAAGTACAAGTATACAATGTCAAAAGAAACCTTCAAACAAGGCTGGCGAGAAAGCACAAATAAGTGACAATATTTTCCAATTAAAAGTAAAATTATCAAGAAATATGCCCCTTAATTCATCCCTTACTCTTGTAATGTAAGCAACTCAATCGGTTTTAATACTTAACATTCTCACACCCCCCTCAATATTTTGAATGCCTCAACACTTCTCACTTACATTTGCATGATGCACTTTCAACTATTATTTTGAAAGATTGATGGCAACAACAATCAAGAACAAACCAAAATAGAAAAGAAAAAAGATCTAATGAGTTCATATTTTAAGCTAACACCAATCCCATTACCCAAAATTCTGCAAAACCATTAAAATGAAGTTTGTGGTCAAATTCAGATCTGGCGAAGAGTCAAGTTTAAATCAAGGGGTGAACTTTTGTAATATCTTTAAATATATGAATATGATTAAAATGAGATCTTGCTCAATAGTTTATAGATTAAGTTTGAATCTCGAATCAAGAATTTGAATCAAAATTTAATCAAGTAATGTACATATTGAGAAGCCAAGAAAACACATTTTAGTTTCTTCCATATAATTCTTTTCTGATGTCTTGACCTGCAATAAAATCACAAGGGTAGTGAAGTCACACATACAGAGGACGGCAAGATTCATGTGGTTCGACTAGGGGTGCAACTTGGTTTGGTTTAGAGCAAAATCAGAACCGAATCGACCAAGATCGGTTCTATCATATGAGAACTAGAATCGAACTGACTTGGTCTAGAACCGAACCAACCCAAACCGACCTTAATTCGGTTTGGTTCGGTTCGATGGGTTGTCAAAAGAGAGAGAGATCATTCGAATTCTACACGAAATTGATCCCCAATTCTTCGATTCAAACCCTATTATCACTAAAGATCAGCACAATTAAAGAACGAATAAAAAATAATAATAATAATAATAATAATAAAAACCAAACTCAAACCTGTCGCAGGTTGCAAATCGCAGGTCGCAGCCGCAGCGAGACAGAGAGAGAGAGAGAGAGAGAGAGAGAGAGGGAGATGTGCTGGTAAAAGCCGCAGGTCACACCGTCGCAATCGCAAAGACAACAAGAGGGAGAGAGAGAGATGGTTGCAGCCGGTGGTAGTCAGTGGCAGCGCATGTTGCAGTTGCAGCCGCAGTCGTAGACACGAGAGACAAAGAGAGGGACGAGAGAGACGAGGAGGGTTTGTATTGTAAAAAAAATTGCATTTTGTTTTTATATATAATATCAGTTTTCGATTTGGTTCGGTTATTTACCATCCCTGAACCGAAAACCGAACCGAACTCATCGGTTCTTATTTTCTTTAACTCGAAATCGAATCGTATTTAGTTAAAATCGAACCAACCCAATCCAAATTCACGGATTGGATTGGTTCTCGGTTTGAACCAAATTAAGTTGCACCCCTAGGTTCGACAATGTGTCATCCATTGATGAAATCAATGATTCATAACCCTGACAAAGAAATTACATCTTGAGATGCCTCCAACACACCGACATTAAAAAATTAGCAAAGAATGAGAGGAAAAGATACCCCATTTGAAATAATGTGGTCTAATTGAGGAAGGTAGCAACATTAATTGTAGTATCTGAAACTGAATTCCTACCTGATCATTAAGTGCATCACTAAATCCAAATTCTTGCCCAAGTTTTTAATATAAAAAATCAACTTAACCCTTTCTTGTAGTAGTCTAATAATAAGAAAGAGAATGAATGTTTTATAACAATACAGTCTATGTTACGATTATTTAAGACTCATTCAGATATCTATAAATTTATACCAAAAATTTGATATTTTGAACAACCCATAAGAAAATCAACATTACAACTCAAAGAAGAAATGTTATGTAAGAAGAATTGCTGCCCCAATGACAACCAATATTCTTGACCTAGATTTATTTTTTCTATCATCATAGTTTGGCTTTTGGTTGAATGGTTTAGAGTGTCTAAGGGTCTATTCTTTACAGAAACCAGCTCCAGCTCCATAAGTTGGCTTCTAGAAAAAGTAGAAGCTCAAAGCCTGAAAAATCACATCCAACAGAAGTTTATTCGTTACAAAAACACATAAGAAAGAAATTGATGTTCGTTTAACAGTCTTTTATTGTTAGATTATGGTAAAATGATCAAAATACTCTTAATGTTAATAATGAAACCATAATGCACCAAAAATGAGTAGAATACCTTAAAAAATATAATTACACTAAATATATAATATAATAAATTTATATTAAAAAGTTATAAAACTAATTATTTTCAATTTAAATAAATTTTATAATTTTATAATTCTGTCGAAATTTTGGCAACATCTCTTAAAAATAAACATATAATAAAGAAAATACCTGCATAATATATAATCTAACATCCACATAAAGATAAAGGGTATTTTAGTAATAAAGTAGTGATGATGAATTACTTTTGATCTTAATAGTAAAGATGAAGGGCATTTTGATAATTTTCTTTTGTTTTTTAAGGTTAAGTTTGATTGGAAATTTGATTAAAAATGAAGAGTATGTTGGTAAAGATGAAGGGTATTTTGGAAGATGAAGGGTATTTTATTAATTCCCTTTTGTTTTTTAAGTTTAAATTTGGTTGAAAATTTGATTAAAGATGAAGGGTATGTTGGTAAAGATGAAGTGTATTTTGGAAGATGAAGGGTATTTTGATAATTCCATTTTATTTTTTACGGTTAAATTTGATTGGAAATTTGATTAAATATGAAGGATATTTTGATAAAGATGAAGGGTGTTTTGATAATTTCCTTTTATTTTTTAAGATTAAGTTTGGTTGAAAATTTGATTAAAGAATAAAGGTATTTTGGAAGATAAATGGTATTTTGATAAAGATGAAGGGTATTTTGATAATTCCCTTTTGTTTTTTAAGGTTAAGTTTAGTTGAAAATTGAACTAAAGATGAAGGGTATTTTGGTAATTCTTTTTTATTTTTTAAGGTTAAGTTTAATTAGAAATTTGATTAAAAATGAAGGGTGTTTTGATAAAGATGAAGGGTATTTTGATAATTCCCTTTTGTTTTTTAAGATTAAGTTTGATTAAAAATGAAAGATATTTTGGTAAAAATAAAGGATATTTTGGAAGATGAATGGTATTTTAGTAATCTCATTTCATTTTTAAAGGTTAAATTTGATTAAAGATGAAAGGTATTTTGATAACTCACTTGAACCGTTTTACGTTTTTGGCTTCCTGTAAAAACCATTTGAAGAAGTCCCTCTTGGACGATTTTTTTTAGGAACTACTTTTAAGCTTCAACTGAAATCTACGGGAGTCAAAAAAACCTAAACGAACATCATTTATCTGACTTTTTTGACTTAAAAAAAAAAATTGGCTCCTAAAACTAAAAGAACAGGAACTAAGCAATTGCAACTTCGGCTATATCTCATTCTATAGGAAAAAGAACTATTACATTGACATCTTAATCTAAATGTTTATAAAGGCATCCCCAACATGCCTTACAACACACTTTCTTGTCTCACAAACTAAAAAAGTGTTTGGACTACAGCTTTCTGAACTGATACACTCAAAAAAGAATATCATTTATGACTTTAGAGCCATTTGAATTAAGCATGCTGTTGATGTTTCTAGTCATTGGATTTCACCACCAGTTTGTTTGATTATCAATAAAAAGATTCACATAGGGTGAGAGAGAAGTGTGAGAGAGAATGAGAAAGTTGCTGAAAGAGAGGGTAAGATAGAGGAGCAATAAAACCTAAGCACATAATCTATGAGATTAACAAAAATATTGAATACTATTAATAATTGAAAAAATAAAAAACATTAATAAATGCTAAGACCTTATAATTCCACAACCTTAAAGGTGTTAATAGTAATAAACTATCACAAACCAACCATGATAATACCCACATTATGCATCATAGATCAACATATATACATGAATTAAGATCTAGAAATCCTTGTACATTTTTAAAGCATGGATTTCCTTCTGAAAAAATATCTTACTATGTTCCTCTAGAGAGTAAACAAACAATCAGAAAAACAATTAAAAAAATAAGACATTTTACTTGAATCTTCATTATGTTATAAAATAAAAAAAATAAAAAACCTTGTAGTAGTTGTTTCATCTCCATCCTAATAACCAGATTGCATAGCTACCAAGGAAATATTCTCTTCTAGCAAATCTGCCAGCTCCTACAATACATTAATATCTATTATGAAGAAATAAAAGCTGATTTCCAACCCAAAGTGGTATAGGTGTTTCTTTTCTCTTTATTAGCTTTATTTCAGTCAAACTAAGAAGATTTCAATGGAACCTGGGCTATGTACCCATAGTTTTTAAAGAAAAGGACTTTCTTGTTTTGCAAATAGTATCTCTATTATAATATTTCAATGGAAAGCTATGAATGTAAGAGCCATTACCAAGTTGAGTGTGTTGTCATTTAGTGGAATGGCAAAATATCTTCAACATTTTGAACATCTTTTGTGGTGGTATAGTGTGTATGGAGTATTCCATCTACAAAATGTAAAAACAGGAAGATCGGAATTGAGGAGTCTGCCATCAAAAGATAAACAACTCTAAGATACTACTAAAAACATAAAAGATGATATAATAAAAACATTTGAAAAAGTATATAGCAACTTGCAAAACCATTTGTAGGTTAAAAATAAAAAACAGATTTGAATTGCCTTTTAATCACTTGTGTATGTGCTCCTTACACCTCGGAAAGTTTTCAACGAAGGGTGAAAAACCATCCTCACACCCCTAATAAATGTCCAACACTTTCTAGTCAGCCTATCATTTTCAACCTCTTGGCAAACCCATTCCCTTTCTCTTTCCTTCAACCCTATCAATGGTTCTTTTATATTGCTCAAAACAACACAAAATGAAATGTAACTGCTGATTTAAATAATGCCTAACCATTAAAATGAATCGGTTTGTAACTAGATTACCATTGCAAAAAATATGTACAAAATGTCTAATGGGTTTAGATTTTACACCATGAATTAGTTAGTATTCAGATTACCATTGTCAAATACATGGTTATGATGAAATATAAAGTGCAAAACTCTTCGACATAGTAATTAGTCCCAAAACCTAGTTTATACCATGCATTAAGTCCCCAAAATATATAAAAATCTTATACTAAATCAATGTGTTAAAAAAATTAAAGCAACACTAATGATTGTGTGATAAAAGGGGGTAAAAAGAACCATGAGTTACAAACCTGGGGTGATGATTTTTAGAAAATAAGACTTGAAAGAATAAGCAAAAAAGTCTTGTTTTAAATTACCCTTTCCTAAGACCTCTCACTACAAAATAAATGGTCTTCACCGGCGTTTCTAAATCGCCACCATATGCTAAGGGAGCGTCGGTATTATATATCAATGGCAGTTATAGAACTGCCAGCAATAATATAATTTTTCCGACAGTTTTATAACCAATTACCAGCGGTTATAAAATACCGATACAACTCTTTATACATGTGTATTTTCTCTATCACTGGCGGTTATGAACAACCGGCAATACATAATATAAACATCGCTTCTTAGGAACCGCCACTGAAATTATGTATTAGAGGCGCTTTAAAAACTGCCAGTAATGTATTATATTAACGGCAATTTTTTGTAACTGCTGTTAAATAATGTATTAGAGGCGCTTAAGAAACTGCCGGTAATATATAGTATTAACGGCATTTCTTGGAAATCACCGGTAAATCATGAATTAGAGGCGCTTTATGAACCGCTGGTAATACATAATATTAACGACATTTTTGAAAATCGTTGGTAAATCATGAATTAGTGGCGCTTTAGAAACCACCGGTAATAAAATTACAATACAAAAAAAATAAAAAAATTACGATTCGTATGTACTCATAAACAGTTAAGAAAACAAGTGCAATGGCGACAACAAGAAGTTAGAAAATGCTTTAGAATATGAAAATTCCAAATAAAATGAGTAAATTTAAATAGGCAACTTTCTATTATGATTTCAATTAAGTACTGAAATCGTGAAAAATAGGTAGCCAATTAACAAATCAATCTAGGATCCATTAAAGGGGTTTGTTTATTCCCCAAACATTCAATACTACATACCAAAAAGAACTAAATATACATTGTAAGATACATGTCAATTATTTTCCTATTTGAGAAAGAAAAACTTCAATGGAGACACATTTCACTATTTGGCCATAGGAATCTCTAACCCCTTCTCACGGTGTATATGCATGCCTTACTAATACATATATAATTCTCTATGAAGTATGATCATGTTTGAAAAAAAAAAAAAAGAAGAAACAAGTTATCATCTAAAATTATTCAATTTCATTGTGGAAACTACATACCTGCTACAATATCTTGCTCCATTCACCCATTATATTTCCTTCCACTACAATAAATATGGCAATTTGGAACAGTTTAAATACCGTCTTTAATTGAGGCGTCGTTAATGAGTTTAAACTGTCGGAAGCCATTCTAAATTTCAGGGTTTGGAACGGTTAAAAACCGTTCCAGAACTCAGAATTTGGAATGACTTAAAACCGTTCCAAATCTTAAAGCACTAACCAAAAAACTAACACCTTAGACATCGATTTAAAATCCGATGTCTATAAGACTGATGTACTAAGTCTTAGACTTTCGACGTCGGTACAACCGATATCTAAAGTGGTCAAAAACCAATATCTAAATTTAAAAAAAAAAAAAATTTTTTTTTTTTTGCTACACACCTATTACCCGCAGTCAAAATAGACACAAATAGAGAACATTGAGATTCTCTATCACATTCATTTATACACAAAAGAAATTACAATTAATGATAATTTACAAAATTGTCAAGTACTTTACCATCAAAATTACAAAATGTCGCATAATACTACAAACAAACCGCATTTTTCCTTCATTTGAAGATCCACTGCCACTAGGGCTTTCATTTCCAAGTACTTCACCATTGGTTAGCAATGGAATTGCTTGTTACTAACAAGACCATTCAATGACAGATGTTTTCCACCATAAAATTAGCTTGCATGTTAAAAATCTCTATTATTACCAAAATCACACTAAAATATGAAACAAAACCTCAAGAAACTAAAAAACTACTCAAATTTCATGAATAAAAGGACAAGGTAATTGCTACTTCATACCGAATCTGCAGTAGCTTGTAGTGTGACATGGTTGCCCCATTCACCCACCCTGTTTTCATTCACATTTAAGGTAAGATAAAACATAACATGATATTGGCCAAAACCATTAGAGATTAAAATGATAAAAGGAAAAAAAGAAGAAGATAAATGAGTATAAAAATACTTGGACATCTTCTTCAAATGGTCACCATAACCCATAGGAACATATCCCTCATAAGTCTCTAAGTGAGACTTGAGCTGATTACAATAGAATAGTTAAACCATGACTTTCAAAGTCCTTACAAAGGTAAGGTATTTATGAAACATCAAACGACAAGTGAAATCCAACCTGATTAACAATATGTTGCCTCACAAACTTTGTGGTGCTTAGTTGTACATAGAACTATGAACTAGAAGATCCTATTCACAATATGATTGATATATGAATCATAAGATTTACACCTAAATAGTAATCTTTCAGCTACAATGGAGAAGAGTTTAACCTCTAAGATCAAGTTGTTTCATCAAATACCATCAACTTGAAAAACCAACCAAATGAGAACAACTTCAGAATAAAGAATGATATTAAGGACATAATAAAGTTCAATCAGAAAACATAAATAAATATTTCAATCAGAATGTGCCATTGAGATTTTTCTCTTTGTCCACCCTTGGATCTCTTCACTCATGATGAAAATGAAAGTTCATGGAGGCATAGGATTCATTTAGCTAAACCACAGATCTTTGGGATAAGGCTTTGACGATGATTACCATATTTTCTACATGATAAAGGAGACACCCAGTTTTACAATCGACAACTCATTGTTTTTTCTTATCCTTGTATCTTCCCCAAAAAAAAAAAAAAAATATGGAAACTTATGTAAGTGAAACATTTCTGCTCGGATCTATTTGTGGAAGAGGGGATTGAGTGAGAACCTAGCGGATTTGGAATCATTGACAAAAAAAAAAGGATAAACAGAATCCAACCCCATTTAATCATTTCAAAGTGTATTACTCTGTATGAAAAAAAATATTTCCTCCCCCTTTTAATAGTGAATCTTTCATACCTAAACTCATATTTATCTCAAGTTTGAGTTCTAAAGGCTTAATACATAAGCAGCCCTTTTATTTTGGAAGATATAATACACTCATTGAATGTGATATCATAAATAAATAAAAGCTGCCATCCAATTTTATACACATTTAATCCTATTCTCATATAAACTATTTACTTTGTAAAAATAATTAATCAAAATATACACCAAACCTAGGATTCCTATTTCCTGAGATTGGCTGTGAGAAAAACTTCTTATCTTTGTCAACTATCACTTTACCTGTACATGCGTAGCACAACTACTCTGCAGGAATACATGTCTCTTAGATTTCTGGGCATTTTTTGAAGCACGCAAGAATTAAGGTTCAGTCCAATTAATCATACCAACTGTTCTACTATAGTTCCTATTTGGTCAAGGCTTCGAACCAATGCCATACACCTCAGCGAAGTCATCGCTAAGTTTTGATCCTTTAAATCACCATACTCAATTTGAATCAAGTTGACATAATTTGACTTGTACTAAGTTAGCCTTTACGCACTTGACTTGCACCTTAATGGTTCATAAAGGTATGCTTAAAAACCCAATAGAACTTGGCCAAGTTGGAGAATTGGCATACCAAATAGTTTGAGCTTCAGACCTAACACTTAGCACTACTATGAAAATGCAATTCTTAAAGGATCATTATGCAAAACCGACGAGTAAGAAGTTACCTTAACACAGACTGGACATATTTCACTTCTCTCCATCCACTCATATATACAACCAAGGTGGAAATGGTGAGAACATCCGGTCATAATTTTGGGGTTTTGTAGAGTATAAAAAATATAAGGAATTAATGTTATTTGCAGTTTGGACTTTGAGAAACTAAAGTACTCTCAGACATAAGTGTAAAAGATACGATGCAAAACCCATTCCAGCAGTATCACCCCAGATTTTATGAGAAACTGAATGAAATGGTATCTTCATCGCCAAATAGGGTGCAGAACTCATGTCTGATCCCACATAGATATAGAACATAAATGGACGCAAACAAAAACAAATTCCATAAATCATACCTTTGAGGCATGTGGGACAGACATCATCATCTTCTGGTATAAGTAAAGATACCCAACTCCACTTGCCACTTTTGTTGAGGAGTGCTTCACTGAGGACTCCGAAGGGGGTTCTTTCGATACTATTCCATCAGACCCATTCCATGTGGGTACTGCAGTTAGATTCTAGAGGCACATCAATGTCACCTCTTCGAAGTGGTTCAAATTCTTCATGTGACTAGCTTGAGCCCTTCTCACGTCTTGAGACAAGTCCTTCTCGTGGAAAAAGGAAACATCTTGGATCTGCATCGTAAGGTAAAAGCCAATTTACCTGTTTCTGTAAACAAAACTGTTGGGATTTACATACTCTTCAAAGTCCTCATCATGTACACAGCAACAAACAGCATCCATAGTACACTTCAATTTCTTCTTTAACTAAAGGCCTCCAAGGTAATTCTCAAACTTCAATCACAAATATCCAATATATCAACCGTTACCATCAAGAAAGACTTCCATTTATTAAGGAAGCGCAACAATGAGGATGAGCAATGGATACAGACAGCCATTCTACAAAGGACCAACTGCAATCACCTACTGCACTTTTTTAACCAATGTATATCTCGAAGATATATATAAGTAGCCCATGTCCTTGGGGGGATCCTGACCTTTTCATCATCGAAAATCACCCATCTCCCGTCTTTATACACATGAGCCAAATATTGTTCACATTGGGCAGATTTACCAATATGGCTCACCAGTCCCATAAGCTTGTACTCTCCAAAAAGCAGAAAATGAGAAATCTGTTAAGAGTTGTGATTGAACTAATTTATGAAAAGTCAGCCCACAAGGGAACACAATAAATAAACTCAAACAAAATGTGTATTCAAATTGGTAATAAATCAACCAAGAAATCTAAATTCTAATCATGGAACTTGGTTTATTTGCTTCAATACAGAGTTATTGTATTATAACTCAGACTAACCAACCAAGTTTGAAATCTATAATGGTTATCTATGTTAGAAAAATGATATAGAACTTTAAAAAATATTGCTCTGAGGCACGTAGTATTCTACGTTGTCTTATAGACAACAGACGCCCCCACTCCGATTAAACACGAAGATGCAGATGGGTTGCTGGCGAACTTGTCTTCAGGATACAACAGAGTCCAGTTCTAACACAACTGTATATTTCCTCAAAATTTGCACTATTTTGAGAAAATCTGTCACACCGAATCTCAGATACACGAATGCCTCTTTTTGTAGAAAATTTTTTAATTAATTTATTTTACAGAATTAATCTCCATAAATATATATATATATATATCAATTTTAAAAATCACACCCATTCGTAAATGGTTTTTGAATCTCAATAGGTATGAAACCCATTGGAACCACTAGGCACCTATTCGGATCAAGGAATCCGTTAAGCACCCTTAAGCCCCTTCGACACCTTTCGGTTCGACCTAGGTGCCTATCCAAAATTGGACGGCCCTTTTAAATATTTAATTTTTCTCTCTCTCTCTCTTTCTTTCTTTCTTATTTTATATATATATATATATATAATATATATATAAAAAAGAATTATTAAATTTCCATATAGCTTGAAGCCATTAGGAGCTCTCAAGGAGAGAGTCTTTGGAATGAAGAAAGAGTTGAGAATAGGTTCTTATTTATAGGTTTAAAAATCCCTCCAAAACATTTTAAAAAGCAATGTGGGATTTATAAAAATTTGAAAAAAGGAGCCAAAAGAACTTTTACAAATTCCAATCCATGTGAAAAGTCATCAACCAATAGAAATGCTCTTTTTAAAAATACTTACTTTTCTTTTAACAAAAAGTAAACCAACCATAAAGTAACTTTCAAATATCATTTTTAAAATAAACCAAATTAATTTTATTTGAATCAATTTTAAATAAATATTAATCATCATTTATTAACATTTATTTTAACAATCCCCCACTTGATTCAAAAAATAATTAATTAATAGAGGCAAACTGGATGTGTATCAGAATGATCATAATAAGTATAACCATAGGTACCTAACGGTTTGAACCTTTGGCTTATATATATAATTCAAAGTTTATAAGATATTTAAGTAGCTTATAGCTTTGAACTTAAATTCTATGTAATAAACCGAAATTATATATACACTTATTATAATCTAACTCATTAGTGACAAAGAATAGCGCTTTGCAGTCAAGCGCTTAAATCCTGATTTTCATGAGTATTTCAGAGAGATGACCAATTCTCCGTTTAAAGTAGTTAAACTTTTATACTCATATAGGTGAATTTGTCATGAGTGCTCTTGTAACTTCTTTTAACACCCAAGCTTAAAATAGCCTACAAATTCATTAAGAGTTTAACTCATCCTTTTCACATTACAAGATATGTGCACTAAGTAACATTATAGGGATAGCCAATATAAATATTATGTGCACTTACAAAGACAATAAAGTAACTTCTTATCTCTTTGAACTTAGAAAATGGGATCTCCAAATCTACTAAGTTGAGGTTCCACTACTCTGTCTTTATGGATATTGGTCTTAGGCCCATCCCCCTCGATGTTCTCAAAACTACCTCTCTAGGTAGTGCTTTTGTTAACGGATCCGCTAGCATTTCTGAAGTTGGCACGTACTCGAGCACGATCACCCCATCTGTCAACATCTGTCGAACAATATTATATCTAAGGCCTATATGTCTTGATTTACCCTTATATTTTCTGTTTCCTGAAATGGCTAACACAGCTTTATTATCACAATAAATAGTAATTGCATAATCTAGAACAGGAGTTAATGGAATAAATTTAATAAAACTTCGAAGCCATTCTACTTCTTTTATCGCAGTCGATAATGCTATGTATTCTGATTCCATACTTGAAGCAGAAATACAAGTTTGTTTCTTTGACCCCCACGATATCGCTCCTCCTGCTAAAGTATAAATCCAACCACTTGTAGATTTTGAATCATGAGAATCAGAGTTCCATGTAGCATCTGAGAACCCTTCTACTAGTTCAGGTTTACTATTATATTGTAAACAATAATTTTGTGTACCTTTTAAATATTTCAGAACCCTTCTAATTGCTTCCCAATGTTTAGGTCCTGGGTTACTTGTAAATCTACTCAATACCCCCACTATAAAAGCTATATCGGGTCTTGTACATTGCATTAAATACATAAGACTACCAACTATTTTAGAATATTCTAATTGAGATTCTGCTCTACCCATATTCTTAAATAATTTTTTACTTGGATCACAAGGAGTAGGAGAAGGTGAACAGTCAAACATATTATATGTTTTCAATATTTTTTCAACATAATGTGCTTGAGATAAACTAATGGTTTATCTTCTTTTATTATTTTTATTCCAAGAATAAAGTCTACTTCTCCAATGTCTTTCATATCAAAAGATGATTTAACATAATTTTTAGTTTCTACAATTATATTAATATCTGTACCAAAAATTAACATATCATCTACATACAATGACACAATCACATAACTTTGATTTATAACCTTACTATAAATACATCTATCACATTCATTTGATTTAAAATCAAATTCTTTTATTTTCTTATCAAATTTATCATGCCACTGTTTTGGTGATTGTTTAAGACCATATAAAGATTTATTCAATTTACAAACCAGATTACTTTTATTTGATTCTACATAACCTTCTGGTTGTTCTAGGTAAATTTCTTCATCTAAATCACCATTTAAAAATGCAGTTTTTACATCCATTTGATGTATATATAAGTTATGAATAGATGCTAATGCTAAAAGAACTCTAATAGAGGTTAATCGAGCCACGGGAGAAAATGTATCAAAATAGTCTATTCCTTCTTTTTGCCTAAACCCTTTGGCTACTAATCTTGCTTTAAATTTCTCTATACTACCATCTGGTTTTAGTTTCTTTTTTAAAATCCACTTATGTCCTATAGCTTTACAACCTGGAGGTAAAGGTACTAAATCCCAAGTTTTATTAGTTTTAATAGATTCTATTTCATCATCCATAGCTTCTTTCCAAAACACACTATCTAAAGATGTTACAGCTTCTTTATAAGTCTTAGGATCTGCTTCTAAAACATAGGTGTAAAAATCTGGACCAAAATTATAATGTGGATCCTTTCTTGATCTCTTACTTTTTCTAAGTTCTAGTTCTCCATTTTATTGTATTTTTCCTAACACTTGTTCACAATAGGTTTCATTTTTTAAATCAGAAACATTATCTTTATGTTGAAGATTTTCAAAAAATTGTGCTTCTATAGATTCGATAATAACATTATCATCTAAGTTTAAAAACCGATAAGCTTTACTATTTTGAGCATATCCTATGAAAGCACACTTATATGTTCTAAAGTCTAATTTTTTAATCTTATCATCTGGTTTTCTAACATAAGCTAAACAACCCCATACTCGCAAATATTTTAAATTTGGTTTTCTATTTTTCCAAAGCTCATATGGTGTTTTGTTCACTTTATAATACGGTACTCTATTTAAAATATGACATGCAGAATACAAAGCTTCACCCCATAAATTCATAGGCAAATCAGAATTTATTAGCATAGAATTTATCATTTCTATTAATGTCCTATTTTTACGTTCCGCTACACCGTTTTGTTGAGGTGTTCTAGGGGCAGAAGTTTCATGTATAATTCCAAAATTTTCACAATAAACAGTAAAATCGTTATCAAAATATTCCCCTCCTCTATCACTTCTTAAAATTTTAATTTTCTTTTCTACTTGATTTTCTACTTCTGTTTTATATAATTTAAAAGCTTCAAAAGCATCATTTTTATTTCTTAACAAATATATATAACAGTATCTACTAAAATCATCAATAAAAGTGATAAAATATCTTTTACCACCTCTAGTTAGTATCCCATTTAATTCACATAAATCTGAATGGATTAATTCTAAGATAGTAGAAGTTCTCTCTACACTACGATGTGATTTCTTTACTATTTTAGACTGAATACATATATGGCATTTATCATTATTTTCTTTATTAAATTTAGGTACTAAATTTAAATTCATCATATTTTTTATAGCTTGAGAATTTAAATGTCCTAATCTAGCATGCCATAAATCAAAAGATTCAACAATATAAGCAAAAGAACTTTCATTGATTACATTCAACTTAATCATATTGTTTACAACATACCCTTTACCAATAAAAATATCATCTTTGGTCAAGATCAGTTTTCAGAATGAAGGACCAACTTAAACCCATTTTTGTCTAACATACAAGCAGAAATTAAATTCTTCCTAATTTCTAGAGCATGTAGAACATCCTTCAACAAGAGAGTCTTTCCAGAAGTGAGTTTGAGTTCTACAGTACCGGATCCCGCAATCTTGATGGTAGAAGAATTTCCCATGTAAAGTTGTCCTTCATCTTGAACTTTGTATGATTTGAAAGCAGATCTATCAAATGACACATGCCGTGTTGCACCTGAGTCGATCCACCAATGTCCTTTTGTTTCAATCATGTTTACTTCGGACACAACGGCAACCACTACATCTCCTACCATGTTAGATTCGATCTTCGGCTTTTTACCTTGACGTTTTCTACAATCTCTTGCAAAATGTCCTTTTTTCCCACACACATAGCAGTCGCCTTCATTCTTTTTAAACTGACCATGACCATTTTTCCTGATAAATTTCTTGAATGGTTTTCTATTGGTAAAAGGCTTGTTGTATTTTTTCTTTTCTTGAATTACAGACTCAACTATATGAGCCTTAATTGATTCAAAGCGATCATTCTTTTTATCTCTGATCTTATTTTCTTCTTCTATTTTTAAACCTTTGAAAATCTCATCTAGAGTTTGTAAATTTTTATTATGAGACAGGATTTTTCTATAGTCTTTCCAACTGGGTGGTAATTTAGAGATTATTGCACCCACTTGGAAACTTTCGGGAAGTTTAATATTTTCTTCCTCCATCTCAGTAACAATAAATTGCAACTCTTGAACTTGTTCAAGAATAGGTTTATTTTCTGCCATTTTAAAATCGAAGTATTTAGAAACTAAAAAAGTTTTTGTACCCGCATCTTCGGTTAAATACTTCTTCTCTAGTGAATCCCATAATTCTTTAGCAGTTGTGTATTTGCAAAACGAGTTGAACAATCTGTCAGTCATTGCATTGAGTACATGATCTCGACAATCTAGATCATCATCTTGCCATTTTCGTTGAGCGTCAATTTGTTCAGAAGTTGCATCTGTTGAAATAGTTGGACATGCTGTTGTAAGCACATAAGCGACCTTAAATTGACGGAGCATAAAGAACACCTTCTGTTGCCATCGTTTGAAATTCGACCCATCAAAACGATCAAGTTTTACAAGGTCTTGATTCATAAACTTGATGCTTTGTGCCATTAGAGCAATACTCTGTTGTCTATAAATTGTTAGAAAAATGATATAGAACTTTAAAAAATATTGCTCTGAGGCACGTAGTATTCTACGTTGTCTTATAGACAACAGACGCCCCCACTCCGATTAAACACGAAGATGCAGATGGGTTGCTGGCGAACTTGTCTTCAGGATACAACAGAGCCCAATTCTAACACAACTGTATATTTCCTCAAAATTTGCACTATTTTGAGAAAATCTGTCACACTGAATCTCGGATACACGAATGCCTCTTTTTGTAGAAAAATTTTGTAATTGGTTTTTTTTTTTTTAACAGAATTAATCTCCATAAATATATATCAATTTTTTTAAAAATCACACCCATTCGTAAATGATTTTTGAATCTCAATAGGTATGAAACCCATTGGAACCACTAGGCACCTATTCGGATCAAGGAATCCGTTAAGCACCCTTAAGCCCCTTCGACACCTTTCGGTTCGGCCTAGGTGCCTATCCAAAATTGGACGGCCCTTTTAAATATTTAATTTTTCTCTCTCTCTCTCTCTTTCTTTCTTTCTTTCTTTCTTATTTTATATATATATATATATAATATATATATATATATAATAAAAAAGAATTATTAAATTTCCATATAGCTTGAAGCCATTAGGAGCTCTCAAGGAGAGAGTCTTTGGAATGAAGAAAGAGTTGAGAATAGGTTCTTATTTATAGGTTTAAAAATCCCTCCAAAACATTTTAAAAAGCAATGTGGGATTTATAAAGATTTGAAAAAAGGAGCCAAAAGAACTTTTACAAATTCCAATTCATGTGAAAAGTTATCAACCAATAGAAATGCTCTTTTTAAAAAATACTTACTTTTCTTTTAACAAAAAGTAAACCAACCATAAAGTAACTTTCAAATATCATTTTTTAAAATAAACCAAATTAATTTTATTTGAATCAATTTTAAATAAATATTAATCATCATTTATTAACATTTATTTTAACAATCTATACAAACATGTAACACCAGCTACAAGTAAAGTTTAAAAAATCTCAACTCGGCTTCCTTGTAATGACACCGGAAGTGTTTAACGATGCGCCTAAAACTCTGCCAAGAAAGCACTGTTTTACATTTGATCCTATGTGCCCAAAGAATGCTATACGTTCTCCACTTTCGAACCTCGCAAAGAGAGAACGTGTTTTTTCCTCAGAGTTAGCCGCCTATCCTTTTCTATAGTGTTCCTCTTTCTATAAATAACTTTGTTGTTATCTAAATTATAAAAAGAACAGATTAATATAAACTTAAGAAAAGAATAAGAGTCAATGTATTATGAACTTTCTCTTTAGGAGTCATATATGAGCCTGAGCCTAACCAATACACCCACTTATCCTTTATCTTGAAAATATGAAACCACATTCATGAACTCCCAACCTCTTACCATCCAATAGTGTCTAAAGAAAGTTTCTGAAATACGGATCAAGGTTCATAACACTCTTTTAACAATACAGATTACACTAAACTACATTTGATGCTTTGATAATCTAAAAAATATATACTTTAATGAAATAAGAATACCTCTTTAAGCAAATAGCAAAATTAAGTGAATTAATCTGCCTACATGTGGAAGAAGGTGGCTAAGATTTAAGTTTCATAAACTATGCATGAATTTGAAATCTGTGTAAGAGCAGAACAATATATGTATGTATATATTTTGATGGGTAAACTGGACTTGAATCCACGACCTTAAAGTTGCTTTGGAATGTGCCTAACCAAGAGCAGAACAATTTCAAACATCCAACACAACTAATTTAACTTGGTATCAATCTAATAAGAATTTAATTAGATCTGGACCCTATTGGACCTGTTGCCACATTAAGTTTTGGATCCAATGCAATTTGAAATATCAGATGTTAACAAATGAGTACTGATTTTCTAACTCAATATCACTAATATGAAGAATAGCTACAAGCCAAGCCTACCTATGTAAAATATGTAATCAACGGTACCAATAAAATCTGTAGTGCAATTTGTAAATAAAGGTTCATTTGTTGTCAAATCCATTCTCCTTCGTTGTTGCTCTAAACCAAGACCAACACCCATTCTAAATGAATAAGAACTGACCTACAAAACAAATGAAGTCTCAAAATCAGCAAAAGTTCTCAAATTTTCACGCTAAGCAAATTTTGGAAAATATGTTTACCAACGGAAGCTGATGTGTTAACTTGCTAGTGGGCCACAAAATTCCAGGGGTCCATTACTAAATCTGGATGCATTGGATCAACCTTACCCCTTGCAAGAAGTGCATGAGGAGCACTACAATCAAGGAAAAAATTCTCCTTAATCATAGTAAGAAGGGGGAAAAAAAAAGGAGCTGCTAGTGGCAGCCCAACTTTTACTAATTACTCCCCCAATTCCTTAAATTATTATCACCCCCCAATTAAAGATTAAAACACAGTATTCAAACATTGCAAAGGTTTGGCTCAAGTTATTATCTCAACATTATAACACATTCAAACAATTTCAGTAGTTGTTTACAATTAGGATTAAACCCATATAAAATCCAATCCTCAAATATAGAAATCTAACAAAACAAATGAGAGAGCTTCTAATGGCACCCCAACTTTTACTTGTCCTCAACTATTTATTTATTTTTTATTTTTTTAATTGGGGTGTAACAAGTAAAAAAAAATTATTAGATGAATTCTGTATTCCATGTGAACTGGATATCAAAACAAAGCCATACCTTCCAGGAATAGAATTAAAATCCCCACAAACTAACATTGGAATGTCTGCACTAACATCAATTTTTTCTAATCCTTTCAAGAGAGTATGGACCTGATACAATAAAAAGGAAACATCTAAGGACGCATATTTAAGTTGAAATATAAGATCCATAAGAAAATATGAACTTCATAGTAGAAATTGTTCAGCTGAGAACTTGCCAGAGCTTAATATCCTTGAGATCTTGATGAACATTTACATGTGTATTCGCCTAAAATATAATGCCGCAAGGAAAATACCAGAAATGGTTACACCATGAAATTATACTGCATATGTTGATATTATCTAATACTAAATATAAGAAGAGATGAAGATACACTATGAAAGTACACTTCACAAAAGAGCATTTATCAGGATTTTCAAAACTAAAATATACTAGGGAAAGAGTAATACTTAGGTTTAAATCTCTCCTTTATTAGTGAGTCTATTTTCTTGGAGATCTCAAAATATAGGGTACAAAGAAATTAACATGTGTAATTTTAACATTTATCAAACATTTACCGAAACACCATTTTAAAATACCATTTTAATAAGAAACGGCTAAATACCATTTTAAAATGTTGTTCCTAATTACCCATTTTCTTGTAGTGTGTTAGCTAGTTTGGTAAAAGAGGGGTTCTAATAAGTCAACATGGATAAGTAAACCTCATTTGTTTTCATTTTGGTAGTAGGATATTTGTAATAAAGAAACATGAATCGCAACTAAAAATCAAAATACACCAAGTGAAAAAATAGTAACTAATGGAACAAACAAACTTGCAAAACTAAAGAACTTTGACAAATTCCCCTTCATATCCACCATCCAGAACACACACGAGATCCTACCCTTTGCAGCCCAAACACACTTGTATCCCTAACTAATAACACAAAAACTAGAACTATATGTTTCCAAATAGTACATCCGGTGCTTCAAACACTTATTAACAGTCGTATGGCCACTTACAAAAATCTATAGCTCTGAAAATATAGATTTGATATATCTTAATCCCTTGTAATATCTAAAAGATAAACTTCTTATATAAATTGGGATATCGATGTCAAGAGAAAACCTAATAGTTAATAAGAAAATAATCCATTTTCAGAGATGGAATTATAGGTTTACGAAATAGTTCCAATCAAATTATCACTCAAAGAACTACTACAAATCCAGAGAACTACAGTATGAATAGATAAATCCTAATTTCAGATTCTCTAGTAATTGAAGAATACATAACCAAAAGCCTTACAAAAACTAATAGATGTGGATTCAAGTCACACAAAAAACACATAAATCACTGCATTCATCAACAGCTCAAGCATCTCAAGCATTTAAGATCTAAACTAAAAAAAATACAGAAAAACAACAAATTTCATCGAATCTGACTATTAAAACCTCAGATTTCTCACAGGAACACTCAAATATGATAAACCCTAATAAAAAATGCAATTACCTTTACCAATTGTGCAGAGAGATTTAAAGAGCTCATAAGCTCTCATTAATGGCGACTGCCGCTCAAAACCTAGAAACAAAATCATTCCAATCCAACTGAGAGAGAGATGAGATCGAGGGAGCAACTGAGAGAGAGAGAGAGATGAGATCGAAAGGTCGATCAAGGAAGAGACTGAGAGAGCGATTGAGAGATAGATTGAGAGGTCAATTGAAGAAGCGACTGGGAGAGAGAGAGAGAGAGATGAGATCGAGAGGTCAATTGAGGGAGCAACTGTGAGTGAGAGAGAGAGATTCGTTCCCATGCAATGAGACGGGAAATTGGGACATTTAAAACCCAATTAAAACGGTTTTAATAGATAAAACGGTTTAAACCGGTTTTTAATTAGAAATGGATAAAATCCGTTTTATAATTTGGTTCCTGATTCACTGTTTTCTTGTAGTGTCCTCAAATCATCTTCGGGTGGATCAGAACAAACATCCAAACAATCAATAAACAAGAAATGCCCTGTTAAGAAATGGATATGGGGATCCAAAAATAGTTACAATCAGTTTCGATTATGACCAATACGAGAACTTGTAACCAATAGAACAAGCCCGAATTAGTTAGGCCTCTAATTCTAAATCAATCCACCAAGTGATTGTGTGTGTGTGTGTGTGTGTGGCGGGGGGTAACTACACTAACTACAGTAGCTAATTCCCTCTTACCTTACCTCAAAAGCATCTCAATTGTACTTTGTATAATTTAATAAAGATCCCTTCTCCTTCTCTATAATATTTTTGGATAAAAAATAGTTAGTTATTTAACCAACTAATGCAAATGCCTGAGTAGTTAATGCTATCACATAAATTAATTAAGAACTCATTCATACTTGTTGAAAGAAAGGGGTGGATATCTGATAATGGAGGAAAAGAGTAAACCTAGTACAGATGTGTGCTCCCAATTTTTGTTGCTTGAGCTTTTAGTCAATATTAGCAAATGTACTCAAATGAGTGGGTATTATGTATAAGTAGCAATTGCATAAACCAAAAACTTTTTTATGTTACCATCCATTTTAACAAATAAAGATAAAGGTATGTTCATTTATATCCCCAAATCACCTATTTCAATATGATTAACATGGTCCAGGAGACTTGTCTGTCAATAAGATCTCCAAAAACTGTTAAGACTGATTTATCTTCGAATAGCAGTTCACCTCATCAAGAAAAAAAATATTAATAATACTTAAGTATGGTGATGATGATGATGATATAATTCAATAATAACTTTCTTTGTGTCTGATTTTGTTTGTGACTCATGGTTTTGAATTTCCATGTTTTAGAGTTTCCTACAAGGCTATAACAATATATTAGTAAAACATTTTTGCCAAGTATTGAAGAAATGTACTAACATTTTTCTGAAATTCTCAAGAAAACATGAAAAAAAAGTATGGAAAGACCTATTAAGGGGGTAGAGAGACCCTTATGGCAATGAAGGAGTTGGCAAGGGACAAAGCCCCAAGAGCTGATGTGTTTTCTTCAACTTTTTTCAAAAGCTATTGGTATAGGAAATGGCTACGAGATATGGACAAATAAAAGACCAGAAATGAGTTTGTCAAAAATATAAAAAGAAGTTAATACCTGTATAAACCTCGCAAATCCAGAACCAAGTGGAGATCCATTATACAAAGCCATGGAAGCCACATTCAATAGAGAAGCATAAACTAGCCAAGGGCCCATCATCCAGCCAAGATTAATGGGCCAAGCAACAATATCACCCTTACGAATATCCATGTGGCACCATGCTTTTGGTTCTCCTATTATTAATCAGTCTACTTTAGAAACGGTTAAGTGCTTTCATTGATCAGTGTGTGGTTGGCTGATGCATTTGCAGCCAATGTTGCAAGAACCTGAAGTTCAGAACCACAGGTGCATATGGTCAAGGTATAAAATCTCATTCCAGGGCAATGTTTCAGTCAAGACAAAAATCAAAATGGTATCACCCAAAACATTCCATTCAGAATAAATAAATCAATAACTTTTGACTAATTTCCTAAATTAGTAATCTTCTTAATGCACATCTGAAATCATCCTAGAACTACTCTAGAATATTCTCATGATATGGAGAGGCATTTCAAAATTCACATAATTAATGAGTTAGATAAATCAAAAGGAAAATGTTGGAATAACACAAACGGAGACACAAAGGTGACAAAAATGATGTGGTGGCACACACATAATCGTAGATGCTTTTCCGTAGATGCTTTTTACTCGTAACTCGTGGAAAAGCATCTACGGTAATGTGCATGACACCACATCATTTTGTCACCTTTGTGTCTTCGTTTGTGTCACCCCAACACGGCTCAAATCAAAATAGCCTATATAATACAAACTTTTATATCAACATCTTTTCATTCCCTTCAATGTAGCAGCCCAAAAGTCTAACAAGATTCCTATGTTGAAGTTTTGAAATCACCACAACCTCATTCTTGAACTCCTCCACACCTTGTCCAGATCTCTTAGAAAGTCTTTTTACAGCTATTTCTTGTCCATTTGGTAATATTCCCTAGAAACAAACATCAATCTATTTAAAATAACCAGTTTTTACAATAAACCCCTTCACTAAATTAGTTTTGTCAGTTCAAGTTGGGTGTTATTAAGGCTAATTTTCATTTATAAGTAGGAAATTCTAATTTGCCTACTTTTAAGGTAGTAAAATTAAGAAGATAACGAAATCAAGTAAAACAACTAATACCTTGAAAACTGGCCCGAAACCACCTTGCCCAAGCTTATTCCCATCATCAAAGTTGCTTGTTGCAATTGATATCATCTCAAAATTGAAAATTTGCAAATTTGGGTTGTCTCCTAGCATAATCTGCAAATTCTGAACTTGATTTATTGCTTCTCTGTTTAGTCCCCCTCTTACAATATAAGTATGTGCAGACTCCAACACCGACGATAACTACTATTCCAATAACAACTGTAATTATGATAATTACCTTTACATTCTTCTTATCTGCAATTTCAAAAGAAACTCGTATCATTAAAAACAAACTTGCATCTTCAGAGCACTTCAAACTAAACATATTTTAGTTTAGAAAGGAATTTCAATTGAGTTACCTTTATTTCTCAAGTAATTACCTGTCAAAGAAAAAAGTAGAGGTATTAATTGGGCATGAAACAACTATGTCACTCCCATAGTTGTTCAGTCCCTGCAAAAACAAAGAAATTAAAATGATGGGGAAAGAACTCCATGACCATATAATCATTTGGACCATTGAATACAATATTAACATTAACACCACTTAAGTTTTTGAAGCCGGAATACATTAGATCCATACGTTGAGATTCAACTCTATGTAACGCTGTCAACGGATGCTTATCGGTTCGGATGCAGAAATATCTCAATTCAAATCCAAAATTTTTATCTAATATCCGAATTCGAATCGGATAATATACGATAATTTTATTATTAAAAATAATTATTATATATTATATTATTTATATAAAAAATTAATCAAATAAAATAATCTATATTATATATTATATATTATTTCGATTCGGATATTATCGGATTCGAAATGCTAATATCTAAATCCATATCCGATAAGGATTCAAATATATAAAACTATTTGAATTCAAATTCGATATTAGAAATTTTCGGATAATATCCGATTTTTTGAATTCGAATTTTCTTCTATCCATTCACACCCCTAACTCTATGAACATTTAAACCGATTTAGATACAAGTTTTTTTATATTTATTTCAACCGATTTAATCAACATGACGTTTTACACAGTTTTAAAACTCGAGAGCTTGAATCGAATTGATCTCCAACTAATCTAAAAGGATAAAAAACTTGCAAGTCTACTCAGATGAAATAAATAAATATATTTAACATATCAGTATTTTTAATATACATCTCCTAAAAAATATCATATATCTATTTAAAAAATATCATCCGGTGTTTAATATGTATTAGCGTCACTTTCTAACCGCCGTTATATCTATTTTTATACATTTAAAAAATATTTAAGCTAATTAATGGCATTTTGATTAAAACACCGTTATTTGAGTAATATTATCGACGATTTAGTAGAAAATGCCGGTGTTTCACTTGTATTAGCGACACTTTCTAACCGTCGTTATATCTATTTTTATACATTTAAAAAATATTCAAGCTAATTAACGGCGTCTTGATTAAAACGCTGTTATTTGAGTACTATTACCGGCGGTTTAGTCGAAAATGCCAATGTTTCACATGTATTAGCGTCACTTTATAACCGTCGTCATATATATTTTTATACATTTAAAAAATATTCAAGCCAATTAACGGCGTTTTGATTAAAACACCGTTATTTGAGTAATATTACCAGCGATTTAGTAGAAAATGCCAGTGTTCACTACAACAAAAATGGAAATTAGGAACAGTTTCAAACCGTTCCTAAGACTGACTGAAATGGTTGAAAAACCGTCTCTTATCGAGGCGTCGTTAATGACTTTAAACGATTGGAAGCCGTTCTATATCTTAGGATTTGGAACGGTTAAAAACTGTTCCAGAACTCATAAATTGGAGCAAATAAAAATTGTTCCAAATCTGCATTTTATATAATTACACAAAATATATATATTTCA
>NW_028237301.1:0-33167 GCF_017979445.1 Akebia trifoliata
ATATACCCAATTAATTGGCCTTCCTTGATGCATAAGTGGTGACCTCAATGTTACAAGTTTTTTCTATGTGCTAAAGTGGTACACTAGGGTGACTAAAAGAATGGATGTTAGAGAGTTCTTTAGATTGCGAATCCTAGAGTCAATTCGAATGTAGTCATATCACTTCAAGGTGTACGCCTCGCCTCAAGAGCATTGTCTCACTTATTTGCAATTGTGATGCTAGGTAATCTTGAAAAACTTGCAGGATTTTTTTTAATTTGAAGTAGGATTAAATTAATTAGTTCAGTAAACATGTGTAATCTTCATTTTTTAAATATGAGAATTTTTTGGTGGATAAAGAAATTCATAGTTTTTGTGTAATATAGAAATGTTTAGTGAGAATGTGATATACCTACTTCAAAATATGATTTTTCTTAAAGGGGTGATATCTAACTAAGGTTGAGTGATTTTATTATCCTATTATTTGTTTGTAGAACAAATTTTTGTTGTTCTATATCAATGGTAAGGAAATTTGAAGGTGCCACTTAGGTGAGATACTAAGATGGAAAAGTTTGTGTGGTAATACCACAGAGTTGAGATCAAATCCCCCCCAACTCCACACCTACATCTGTAAAAAAAAAAGTGACTAATTCGTAGTTGCAGATGCTATAGTTAAGCATTTAGATCTTGGTGGTCTTGGATCCTTTTACGTACTTCACCATGCCATTTTGTTGTAGTTTTTTATTATTATCTCCACTTGAGTTCATTATGCATTTTTAACCAAAAAAATAAGAAGAAATTATTGTAAATTTCCTTTTAGTTTTGTTAATATTTGCATAGTATGAGTTTTTACATATATTATAGTTGAGACTTTTCGTAACATCAAGTGTTTTAACCCATGATTTTTCATCTTAACAATATAGTATTAGGATGTTTTAGGTATCTAGACAATTCTTGAGCATGACTTGTCCTGTGGCATATCTGTCTCCCAACACGAGGTTGACTCGTCCAACATTAAGTTGATTAATGCTCTTATTGGTACCATAGTCACCAAGTCGAGGTTCGAGAATAAGTCGGCAAGGGAAAAAGTTGAAAAAAATTGAAAAAATCGAAAAAATCGAAAAAAAAATTGAGAAAAAATCAGGAAAAAATCGAAAGAGTGTAAAGACTATATATTTTTTCTACTAAGTGATGTTATCATTTATATCATCAAATCCTATTTTAAACTTAAGAATAAATGGTTTTTGAAAAACACCTTTTAAAATAGCTTACTCAATAAAATAAAAAAAATTCACATTTTTTTGTTTACATCATGACTTTTTCAAAAAGTCGTGATTTAATCTCCAGTCTTTAAAATCGCAATTTAAACACGATTTTTTGAAAAAGTCGACGACTTTGGTGACTATGAATGGTACCACTTGCATATATTCATATGTATTACACATATAGGAAGTTGTAAAGGGTAAAATCGGTGTTGGACACGTGGCGTAAATAAGACGAATATTGACGACCGATCACATGATAATTAATGCATATCTCGAGGCATTGATATATCCCTAATTAAATTTTTGGTTAAGATTGTAATCTTACCCAGAAACAGAAAGTCTCTTAATTGACTTGTGAATATCTATTTCTAGATAATGATAGATTTTGTAGAGAATCTTGATTTAATTTGTCTTTTCTTTTAGGGTTTGTCTGCTTATCTTTATAAAGAGAACGAATAGATAGAAGAGGGGGGGGGGGGAAGAGAAAAAAGTGGACAGGAGGCTCTAGGGGCTTGTGGGATTGAATGAAGAACACTCATGAGGAACTGACCCCATCCTAGATTTTGCCTTTACAAATTGGCGCCGTTTGTGGGATCGAATGAAGAAAACTTACGAAAACCACAAGGTAAGGTGGATCGATGAATGGTGGGGGGATTTTAGGCACCCTATTGATTTTTTATTTGGTTGATTAACCCTTTGATCGGTATGGGTTTAATCAAATCAAAAGTAGTGGCACATCAGGAAATCGCAAATATCTATTTAATTGTGTCGCTACGGTGGAGACGATCGGTTGTACAAGGTGATAAGCTAGAGTTGTTCTGGAGTAACAACCATTGGAAGATGCACGAGAGAAAAAAATGTGCAGATTACAAAACTCTAAATATGGTGTTGCGTCAACATCAAGAGAAAAAAGTAAATACAGAAGGTAAAAAGGTAAAGGTAGTATCGATCAAAAAAAAAAGAAGGTAAAGGTAGTGCTATTGATACTACCAAGGTATTCTAGCATAACTATGTGAAAGGTATGATGATTGGTTTGTGCACAACATGAAGGTATAAAATAAGCAGTAGGTTGCAAGGTCTTCACAACTCTACTATAACTTGATGGGCAGAACACAGGATTTGGCGCGACAACTTGGCTCCTTTGGGGTTGCAAAGTCTTTGCGTCTCTATTTTGACATGGCAGGCAAAGCACAAAGTTGGGCGTGACTGCTTGGTTCTTTTGGGGTTGCAAAGTCGCAAGTTGGGCATGACTGCTTGGTTCCATTGGGGTTGCAAATCCTTCGCGACTCTACTCTGACATGATGGGCAAATCATAGAGTTGGGCAGACTGCTTGGTTTCATTGGGGTTGCAAAGTCTTCGTGACTCTACTCTAACCTGATGGGTAGAGTGTAGAGTTGGGCGTGACCTTGCTCTATCCTATGCAGGTAGAGTAGAGTAGTGCAGACTGTGCAAGTAGAGTATGACTGTACAAGTAGATTAAAGTAGACTGTGCAGGTAAAGCAGAGCAGACTGTGCAGGTAGAGCAGAGAAGGACTGTGTAGGTAGAGCAAAGTAGGGTAGATAGAATTATCTTACGTGAAAGAGTAGCCTTTAGTGGCTTAAGGGTCTTGAATGGCTAATGTCCTGAGTGACAGCTTTATAGTGGGAGGATGAAGGCTGAATAACCAAGACATCCTGAGTAACCACAAGGTTCTAAGGAACCATCGTTTCTTTAAAGAAAGAGTAGGGAGCAATATTTTCATAGAGCAAAGTGTAGACATGAGAGTAGTATAATATTCTCGTAAGTGGATCTCGGCCTCACCAATCTTCACTGACGAGAAGGGGGCTAACTGTAAAGGGTAAAATTAGTATTGGACACGTGGCGTAAATAAGATGAATACTGATGACCGATCACACGATAATTAATGCATATCTCGAGGCATTGATATATCCTTGATTAGATTTTTAGTTAAGATTGTAATCTTACCCAGAAACAGAAGTCTCTTAATTGACTAGAGAATATCTATTTCTAGATAAGGATAGATTTTGCACAGAATTTTGATTTGATTTGACTTTTATTTTAGGGTTTGTCTCTCTATCTATATAAAGAGAACGAATAGGTAGAAGAGAGGGGGTGCAGAGGAGAAAGAAACTGGAGAGGAGGTTAGGGGCTTGTAAATCTTGTAATGGGCTAAAGAATAGTGGAATGGCTCTTCGAAGCCCAGGGACGTAGTTCAATTTTGGGACGAATCTCGTAAACAAATCTTGCTTCTTGTTTTCTCTCTCTTTTTTATCTCTTTGATTATTTTTCTGTGTGATTTTTGATCATTATTTATTTAGTACATCAAGAATCATGAAGATCGATTGTTAGGGGTAAATCTCAAGGAATCGACGCCATCCGAGATTTCGCCTCTACTGAAGTGATACTATATTATGACAAAACTTGTAAGTAAATTACCACTTGGGATGATGATAATGCTGCAAATGTGGCATGCATGAGCATTTCTCTTGCCTATCCAAATTTTAGCCATTCTTTCGATTGATCACAAACAAAATTTCATTATTTTAACAATCCTTACCATATGATCTAAGGCCTTTCTTTGTAGTTAAAGAGTTAGTGGTTAACTAAGTTAATACTTCATATGATATATAGCTTTCATATAGGACATGAATTGCTTGTGATTATAATGAGCAAAACTGTAAACTTGGATGTTGTGTGGCCTTTCTGTACAATGGGGTTTTTTCCACCTTTCTGTTTATGAGTGTACCCATGATTACCGAATGATTTTGAAAGGCCAATAAATGATGCTTCACCAAATGCATTCAATTCTATGTCATGTGTTGTTTTCTATATTAGACATTGATAAAATTTTCAAATATATAATCATATTTTATCATTTATATATTGGAAGGATTTTTTTTTTTTTTTTTGCTGTTTCTAATATTAATTAAAATGATTTTAAAGATGGATATTTATTTTTAGAAAATTTATTAATTGGTTATAGGGATTGTGCAATTGTGAGGACCTTTTATAATTTAAAATATTAATTAAGAGGATTATGAAGAGACATGATAAAGGTTTTTTTTTTTTTTGAATACTAACAAATGTGATTATAAGAGTCGTGGTATAATTTTATTCCTTTTGACAAAAATGACACTAATAGTAAAGATAAATGTGCTTTAGACCTATAGCCCACTTGGTTTAATACATTACAAAGCAACTTTGTGGTCATGGATTCAAGTCCAGCTTATCCATATAAAAAAAAATAGTAAGGATAAACGCAATTGTGGGGGTATTTTTGGTCTTATAAATTTTGATGTCGAACCGCTTTACTCCGCCTTTTCTCACTATAAAAGTAAAGATTTTGAATACTAGAGTGGAAGTTGCCTCCTTATTTTTGCAGGGAAATGTCTTATCTTCTCTAGTGTTCTATTTGTTTTAGGTTTTGTTATTTAAATTGGCGAATGAATAGATAGATATTTTTAGATACATAATCAAATTCTTCATGAGAACATTGGCATGGTTTTTGGGAATTTTTTAACCTTATTTTACTTCTAGTTTATTAGGAAAATCTTGTGAATTGACAAATTGGATCTTGTATATAATTTCAGCCAACCAATCAAATATGCCTTGTCCCAAATATGTGTCGGCAACTGGAATCCTGTTTTTGTACTTAACTCTGAATTCCAAGCCATATTTTCAGTAAAAAATGTGGCTTCATATATTTCCTAACTACTTTCATCCACGTCATTTTTGACATACCTCTCTCCTTTTTAAATCCTTCAAAAAGCTCCCCTCACTGGTCTAGCTGTTGGTTCTTGTTTTATATGTCTGAACCCATGTCAAATTGACTTCCTTTTGTTTTATAGACATAAATATCTTAAGCTATTTTCATGAGTTCACGCGGAATAGAAAGAAAAGTATCATTTTATATTTTACATATGGTACTGTAGTAGTTTATAAAGTATACAACTATGCATAGAACTTGGGAGAATTCACATCATTTAATGGATACTTTAAACTCTGAACTCTCGAAATTGATCACCTTGGGTTTCTAGTATGTTTTAAATACTTTAGGAATCTCGGGAAATTTCAAGATATTTAAGTATATTGGTAATGATACCAACACTGTTACCAAGTTTAAAAGTAACTTTAAAAGGATGGGGTAATCTAGGCTGTAAAATCTTGAAGGCAGGCTAGGTTGATATGGTGTATTGTACAAAATTAAAGTATGCTGCTTCAACATGGTTCTTTATACAATTATATGTTGTTTCCTGTTTAGGTTTTGCGATCTCATATTTTGATTGCGAAGTTAACGAATGTAATGATTTTAAGAGGTGTATTTGGGAGTCCTCTACATTTAAAGTCTTAAACACTTGATAAAAGTATTTTAGAGGTTGTGAAGGTCATTATAAAGATTTGCCAACTTTCGATCTGGCTATTCCTTACAAATGTTAAGGCATAGAATAAGGAGTTGAGTGTCTGGAACGTGGAAATGATGGCTGTGATCAAATTTTTGTTTCCTGCTGTTTTAAATATTTGCTTGCCTCTTTATTGTAGTTGTTGTTCTCGAGGCTGGAGATGAAGTTTGTAAGGTGCTTTCTTCATTCAGAGATACACATTGGGGTGGTGATGAGTTTGATAAGGTTGGAATAATTTGCTTCCATTTTATTTACAACCAACTGTTTTTGGAATGTTAATGTGATTTTGTTTTGACTTCTTGTGACTGAATAACATTTAAGCAACTCCAACTAAAAGAGAGAATCGTCGATTGGCTTGCATCAAACATCAATAAAGATGGAGACATCTATATTTTGAAGGATGAACAATTTCTTCAGTGTCACTGAGACAACTGAGAAAGTCAAGATGGAGCTGTCATCTTTGGTTCTAACAAATACGATGTGGTGGGTCTACTCTTTTTCAAGTTTGCTATCGTAACTATGACATTCTATTGCTCATCCGAAAGTCCTCTGGGACTTATTATTTGTATATTTGGGATTATGTTTTGTAGGTTAAGAACCCCAATTAAAAATGTCTTGAGGGATGCATTGTTCTTCTGCAATGGCTTTGATGAGTTGATACATGTTGATGGATCTTCATATGTACCAATTGTTCAGGAAGTTGTGAAGAAAATGATTGGAAAAGATCCCAACGTCAGTGTCATTCCCGAAGTTGCTGCTCGTGAGGCCGCACTTCCAGTTAGTTCTTTTATCCTTGTTATTTTTTCTCATTCATATGTCTTAGTCCTCATCCATTGAGATAAAATCTTACATAATTTTTTAATTAAACTAGACAGAAGTGGGTTCATAATTATTGTTGTGGCAATTACATCTAGTTTTATTACGTAGTAGAACATTAATTATTATTCTAATTGTATTCCTAAATTTATTCAAATTTCAGGCTGGTCTCCTGGTTGGAAATTCCAGCGATATTGTTCCCTTAGACATGACACTGTTATCTCTTGGTCTAGAGGCCTCGGATGGTACTATGACCAAAATTATTCCGAGGAACACAAACTGCCCTTCTCCAGATCGGAGTTGTTCCGGGCCAGTGAAGATGATTTGACAAGTATTGAGATAAATGTCCTTCAGGGTGAGGAAAAATTTGCAAGGGATAACAAATTTATTGGTAGCTTTTGTTTTAATTGGTCTTCCTCCAGAATGAGTGGTGTGGTAATTAAATTTGATATCGATGCCAATGGTACCCTTACTGTTACGGCCGAAGACTGGGAAACCCGGAACATGAAGAGCATCACCATCACTGATGCCTGCGCTTTGCCCAACAAGGTATATTTCCAAAAAGAAAAAAATATTCTTTAGCGGTTTTAGCTCGTGCATTGTTTATTTAAAAAAATGTATTTTGGAGGCCTAACTACTGAAACCCACCATCCTAGCTGTTTTATCAAAAAACTAAGTATTTTGACCTTGGATTGGAACCACCCATTGGCTTATTTATTCATAAAGCCCATTGTAGAAAAAAAATGGATATGTTATTTTAGTACAAAAAAAAAAAAAAAAATTGAAAATCTCTTTGAACATGAATGATTGGTCATGTTTGGTAATAGTCTTGCAAAACTTACATATATTGTTCTATTGTTGCAGCTAGTCAATGATCGAGTTGGGATACACACAAGTAATATGGAACCCACAGTCGGCATTCGTCCTAGTAGGTTTTCCATTGTCAGTTATGGGCCAGATAAGGTTGTATCAGAAGAACAAGCCGCCGTGCTCTTTCAACAATGGAAGGAGAAATATGGAAGGATTTATAGACCTGAAGAAGAAAAGAGGAGGTTTAAGAACTTTCAAGAATCCTTGGCGAGTGTAATAGAACACAATTCAAAGAGAGACTCATGGGCAAGTTGTTTAAACGATTTCGCTGATGATGACGCTTGCTCATGGACCAGTGGTTTCAATGATTTCACTGATGGTGATGTTAGCTCATGGACAAGTGGTTTAAACGATTTCGTTGATGATGACGCTAGCTCGACATTGGAAAACCCCTATTGTGCTATTGTTTATTATTGATGTGAAGTTTTTAAGTGTTTAAAAGGTCGTGGATCTTGTTTGGAATTCAGTGCTATCGCTTTTAATCTGATGCAATTTCGATTGACAGTTAACTTATCTATTAAGGAACTAGATGCTTCTGAAGACAACATTCACTAGCCATTTTGACTCTTATTTAATGATGATTTGAAGCTTGTGGTTCCTTGTATCAAATTGCTATTGCTTTGTAAATGCCCACTTGTCTTAAGAAAAGTTTTGAAGTACCAAAAATATCCTTTCACTATTTTTTTATACCAGGATTACAATCCATTCCAAGGATTTGTGATGGCTAAGGAGAATCAAGAACTACATATATATATTTAAAATTTCGAAGATTTAGATGTAACTTTCCATCTCTTCCGTCGATTTGTGATAATGAATGATGAACAAAAAACAATATACTCATAGTTTTGAAGATTTAGATGTAATTTTGACCTCGTATTAACTCGTGTATTTGTCCAATTTTTTATTTCTATTACATTTCACTTTGTCTAAGCATTTTTCCTACCAATAGTTTTGATCCTTGTAAACCTTAAATCCATCCCCCAAGTTTTCTACCTTTCTCCTTACCTTCCCTTGTAACAGAAACTAAACAACAAATCAACAACGGAATTTTACATAAACTAGAACTACAATTTACAAAAATTGATAGTGAAATTGAACATGTGTTTGTGTATAACACATCTTTATCTCCGCCATAAACATATTTATTGACCTGAGATCTATTTGAAAAGATCCAATGGTAGAGAACATTCCCCTTTAAACCCAACACAACTGTCTGAAACCATCACAATTCCCCATAACCACCCGTCTCCAAATATTTAGTAGTGTTAGATGAATTTGCACAAATCCTATGGTAGAAAACACTTCCCACTAAAATAAAATAAAAGCTACCTAAAACTACCCCCATCTCTTTATCTCTTTAGATGCACACCAAATCCTAAGGTGGTGGAAGATCTTTTTGGGATATTTTAGTCTATGATTGGAACTCTCCCCTTCACCCTTATATTTCTCTTCATGCAACTCATACCTCACCATTCTCTCCATCATCTTTCCCTAAGCCTATTCAACTCTCAAAAAATATGTTCTTAACCCTCCTAAATCTCCCATGCTCTCAAATCTTTGGATTGCTCTACAAAATCTCTGGGTCAGGATTTGTAAAGTCTTGAAAACTGAACTCATATGTTTACACACACATCTCAATTGTGTTTTGTGAGATCCAATGGTTGGGATAAAAGATGTATCTCGAGAATATATTACAAATCTCTAAGATAAATCTCAACCATTGGATCTTTATATATATATATATAGGATTGGGATCCATAGACAAAGTTCTAGATAGAGTGTTTTGTCCTATATGGGATAAAAGTATCGAAATGACATGATTTTTTGTGATGAGGATCTTTATGATGAGGAAATCATATGTACAAAAAATCTTAGCAAGGTCTGAGCCAAATCTGAGAAAAATCTCAGTGAGGTCTGAGTAAAATCTGAGAAAAAATTTAAATAGGGTCTTAGAAAAATCTCAGCAAGGTCTGAGCAAAATCTAAGAAAAAATCTCAACAAGGTCAAATCGAAATCTGAAAAAAAATCTCAGCAGGGTCTAAGAAAAATATGAAAAAATCTCAGCAGGGTTTGAGAAAAATTTGAGAAAAATCTCAACAGGATCTGTGAAAATTTTGAGAAAAAAATCACAGCAAGGTCTTAGCAAAATCTGAGAAAAAATTTCAGTGGGGTCTAAGCAAAATCTGAGAAAAATCTCAGTAAGGTCTGAATATGAGAAAAATCTTAGCGGGGTTTGAGTAGATTTTGCTCAACAGGGTCTGAGCAAAATCTGATAAAGATTTAATGTCATACTCTACCTATTCTAGGTGAAAGGGTGATGAACTATTCTGTGGGCAAAGCCAAATGAAAGATCAGAAACGCTTCTGTTTGAACCTCAGGAGTTTTTCAAAAATATTTATGAATCTCAGGCCAACATTTTAACTTCCTTTCAACCTTAGAGATTTTCAAAAAATTGCTATCAACAGGATAACCTTAGATTTGGGTTACCATTATTTTTTAGGATTGAAATTGATCAAGCTTGAGAACAAAATGCCCCTAGTTTGACAGGAAATATTGCATTAGAGATAATTGAACTCAGTTTGAAAAAGAATGCCCCTAGTGTAAAGGGGAAAACTACATGTTTTAAAAAAGAAAATTGCCCCTTGTTATGAAGGTTTGAAATCTTTGATTACCACAAATGCAATAAAGATTAACTTTTAATTTTGACTTTTTATATTGAAGATTTTGAGTCAAGCTCAAGATAACAAAATATTTTCTTTTGAAATTCATCATAGAATTCATCCTTCTTCCTTTTTATTCACTTCGGAAAATGAAGATTTTCGGATCAATCATAGATAAGATACTTGTGGCTTTTGAGTCTTTGCTTGATTTAAGCTGTGTATTAAAACTTGGTCATTTGGACTTCTGATGTTTTGGCTCGGACCGCCTTTTTAGATTTTGAACTCAATGGAGATTTTCTTTTGGTCATTCTAATTTTTACCTAGATTGCCTTTTAAGATTTTCAATCTACCGAGCGTGCTCTAGCTTTTGCCTAGATCGTCTTTTCAATTTTTCGATCTAGCGAACTTACAAATTATTTATTTATTTATTATTTTTTTCTAATTGTTTCCAAGTCCATCCTTTTGGATTTACAACCTTGCGACGTTGCCTTTTTTTTTTTGCTTTAGTCTTCCTTACGGGTTTTCAACCTAGCAGGCTTTTTTATTTTTATTTTTATTTTTTTTTTTACTTCATTTTTTTCTTCTCTTTTGAATTTTTGGAGTTTCTGTCTAATCATATGTTACTATTTTCCTTGACTTTTTCGCACGTTACTTAGGAGGACTTCCATAGGTAAGCTTAGGACTGGGCATAGAAAGAAAGGTAATTTGAGGCTTAAATACCCGAATGCCCCTTGTGTGGCATTTCTTGTTTTTCCTTTGATTTTTTTTTTTTTTCTTCCCCATTTTGACAATATATATTTTTTTTCTTTGGATTTTTTGTCTCTTTGTGGGTGAATATATATATATATATATATATATATATATATATATATATATATATATATATATATATATTTTGGTGTGGTCGGGCTGTAAAAGAAAAATGTAATTATCTTTTTTTTGAAAAAGTTGCAAATGACTGAGAAAGGAAATGTTGAACTGGGTAACAAGGATATTGGTTCGGTCAAAGAAGGCCTCTCTAAATGTAATACTGCTTGATCTGGTCAAAGTTTGTTGGTTCTAGTAGTTCAATTTCATCATAGTTTTGAAGTTTGAAGGATTTTCCAGGCAGGATTTCTTTGATGATGAAATGACCTCCCTAATTACGTTTGAACTTCCCTCTAGGGTCAAAGACAAGAGTTTGGTTATCTTTGAGTACCAAATCCCCGACTTACAAGTGGTGAGCTTTGATCTTCTTGTCAAATGCGCGGACGATTCTTTTTTAATAAGCTTGCACGTGGTACAAAGTTCTAAGTTATTTTTCTTCGATCAAGTTTAATTTTCATACCGTTGACGGACATGGTTTACGTCTAGTAATTGACTTTCCATCAAGACCCTAAGAGACAGGATTTTCATTTAAATTGGTAAGACTACTTCCATACCATATGCTAGAAAGTAGGGAGTGACTCCTGTGGAAGATCGTATTGAAGTATGATATGCCCAAAATGTAAATGAAAACTTTTTGGATCAATCTCT
The DNA here is from genome assembly GCF_017979445.1 of Akebia trifoliata. Lineage (NCBI taxonomy): Eukaryota > Viridiplantae > Streptophyta > Magnoliopsida > Ranunculales > Lardizabalaceae > Akebia > Akebia trifoliata. The sequence continues at coordinate 11,508 of NW_028237301.1, forward strand.
GTGCGATTGACATATTTTCCCGATGATTGCTTTGAGATTCTTATTGGCTGCTTCGATTGCTCCATTGGTCTGAGGATGGTAGGGAGATGATTTGTGATGCCAGATCTAGAACTTCAAACATAAAGTAATAACCTCGGCTTTGAAGAGTGGCTTGTTACTTTTCTAAAAAATTTATACTGTAACAAACGACCTAAAAAATAAAATAAAAGTTACCTTCCTTTACCTGAATGATTACGACGATTGATTCTCTCAGAAACTGACAATGAGCATTCCTTGTGTGAATCTTCTTGCTTTTACCTCTATTGTGAGATGACTTTTTGGATGTATTTTTTAGGTGAAAAATTAAGGCTTGGGGGGTTAGGTATGAACTTAAGGCTTCAGATTTAGGATTTTAACAAAGTTTTGGAGGGTTTTCGACTTTTGTTTTTTAGGATTTTTCTTAACCTACGAAATTAGGTGGTGGAGGCTTTATTTTAAAGAGCTTTGTGAAGATTATGGTTCAGATTAGATCTCTTAGAGATAAGGTCTATCTCTAACAAATCTATTAAGTTGTTTAAATTATGATAATATTTTAGATAAGTTTTGTATGAATTTTGAATTTTGAATTTTGAATTTTTTTGACTTACGTAGAATGAATTTTTTTTAATTTTTGGAGAACCCCCTAATGGAGGATTTTTTATTAAATATTATGTGGGTCCCACTTAAGTAAATGGGGCTACTATTTAAAATTTGGCCCGTGGGCTTAATTAATTGATTTTATTCATTCAAAAATTTTAATTTGATTTATCAAGATTTCACTTTGCGTTAATTTATATTTTAATTATTAGTTTCAAAATTTTGAATTTTAAGGTTGGAAAGTTACCATTTTACTCTCAACAAGGATTTTTGAGTTGAGAGGTTGTATTCGACGTTTTAGAATGTTTTGAAATCAATTTTTTGTAAGGAATTCAATGAGGTTATTGGTTTGTGTCATTTATGGGTTTTTAGCGTGAAATGATTGTGGTGGAGCCTATGAGGGGCATTTTGATAATTTTATCAAATTTTGTAGAAATTGGCGAAACAGTTTATTTGGTTTTAGTTTGTTGTCTTATGTGTTCGAAAGGGTTTTTCTAAGCGTAATGTAGACTCTAGGGATGTTATGATATCAGGGGTATTATGGTAATTTGATTATTTTTGATGATTTTTCTAATAAAACTTCTTTTTATTTGAAAATGACGATTTTTATATTTTTGGATCATATTTTCCTAGCATAGCATGATTTTTAAAGTTTTGTTTACTTGAAATATCTCATCTAATCTTTTAGAAACACATCTAGTAACAATAAAAAACTTTAGAATATTAGTCCATCATTAGGAACTATCGCAATCAGGTTAACAAGTTGATTAATTAGACAAGTGCAAAAATGGGGTGTTTACATATATTAAGGAGACGACGCTTTAATGTGTAAAATGTTCCCGTCCACATTGAGGTCGGTTGTAATCTCTTGATTCAAAGGGTTGAACACAAAGTCAGTGATGAGCTTCGCAGGGCTAAAAACACTATTTGTAGCTCATTATATCCACAATCAAATAAGAAAGGTGAAAGCTAATGTTCTGTTTAACCTGAGACAAGAAGAATGAGAGAGCATTCGGGAGTTCATTGCTCAATTTTGAGCACAAGTTATGCAACGACGAACTAGTGGCATCAGCTTATGTGACCACTACCATCCTAGGGTCAAGGTTGCATGAAGAATTAATTACATAGCCACACGGGTAGATAAAAGACCTATATGTAACATAAATAAAGTTCAACAACTTAGAAGACATCTTGAAGGCTCAGACACCAAGATGTTTTGCAGTAGTAAATGCAGCCAACCTAGAGAAGGAAGTTGCTAAGGTAGGAATTCAAGATGAATGGTCGAGGAACAAAAACAATTGAAGTTGGGATAGGAAAGGGCGCATTTTGTGGAATGCAAACAGGGTAATGACACCCTTTATAGACAGAACTTCTAATATTTTGAAACGTATAAGGAACGATTAGAGTTTCGTATAGCCTGAAAGCGCTCTCGATCTACGGGGTGCGCAGATCCATTTTTGACCTTTAACGTTTGGAAGTTGTCACCTAGTTATTATGGTCTCGAAATCGAATACTGACTCTAAAAAAGTAAATACTACTAATCTAAGAAAGAAAAAAATAGGTCCGAGGATCCCGTTACGGGTTGGAAAGTGTTAGGCACCAACCCTGCCTGGCAAACGCCGGTCTCTACTAATTTCCAAATAAACTACATTGCTAAAAGACCTAAGTAATAAAAAAATAATAAGAAATAGATACCTTTCTAAAGACAACGGTCTTGTTCCCTCAGATCTGATAGAGTAATTACTTGTACAGTACTCCTCGCTTCGTTCTGTCTCCGGATCTGATTTCTGATCTCTGAGGCAAGGTATCTCTTTCTTAGATCTGAATTCTTCGAATTTGTTTATGGATTTCTGGGTGTTTTTGAATGGCTTCTAGGTATTTTTCGAGCTAAAGTTGAGGTATGGGTATTAGGTAAGGAGTTAAGGCTTCAAAATTAGGGTTTATGGGAGGCTAGGAAAGCTTTTTGACGTACTTCTCTTAGGATTTTTTTTTGATATGAAAATAGGGTGTAGAGACCCCTATTTATAGATTTTTTAAGTGCCTTTTAGATAGAGTTAATATTTAATTATAATTCTTTTAGAGAGAGTTATTATTTATTTAAAATTATTTTAAATAGAGTGATTATTTAGTTAGAATTCTATTAAATAGAGTTATTATTTAACTAGGATTGTTTTAAATAGAATTATTATTTAATTAGAACTCTATTAGGGTTTTGACTTTTAATCTCATTTGATTGACTTTAAGATTTTGACTTTAGTCTTACTTGGTTGACTTTAATATCATGACTTTAGTCTTACTTGATTGACTTTAAGATCTTGACTTTTAGTCTTACATGATTAACTTTAAGATTGACTTTAGTCTTACTTGATTGACTTTAATTTTTTGGAGAACCCCCTTTTATTATATCTTTAATTCTTTGGGCCCCTAGATAGAGGGGTCCTTTAATAAATATCTGGACAACCATCAACAATTTTGCCTGAGAGTCTGATTGATTGATTTTTTTGGTTCAAAATTTTAAATTAATTTTATTAATGTTTCACTTTACATTATTTAATATTTTATTTATTAATTTTAAAATTTTAAATTTTTTTAATTGAAAAATTATCGTTTTGCCCCTTAAGAGAACTTTTGCGTTTCAAGTCGGTTTTTGATGTTCTATGATGTTTTAGAATCGATTTTTCGTAAGAAATTCAACGAAAATATTGGTTTGTGTCATTTATGAAATTTTTTGTGCGAAATGGTCGTGAACATTATGAGGGGCATTTTCATAATTTTATTAAATTTTGTGAAAATTGGCGAAATGATTTATTTGATTTCTATTTGTTATTTTATGTATTTGAATGGATTTTTCTAAGAGTAACGTAGGCTTTAGGGATGTTTTAAGGTTAGGGGTATTTTGGTAATTTGATCATTTTTTAGTGATTTTTATCGTAGAGCTTCTTTTTGTTTGCAAGATGATGATTTCTATATTTCTAGGGTCATATTTTCCTAGCATAATGTGGTTTTACAGTTTTGTCAATTCGAGATACCTCATCCGGATTTCTGAAACCTATATGGTAACTGTAGATATGTGGTTTTCGTCATTACGATGGTCATATCTACTAAAGATTGGAGTCGCTACCATTCATTTTGTAAGTGGGTGTGAATGGTCACCCGGTGTGTATTTTTCAAAAAAGATATTTTTTGCATTTTAGTGACTCACGATAGATAAGGGGTAATAAAACCTTGAGATTCGGGTAAGCGGCTCGGTTGGAGAAAGGGGAAGGTGTCGGCACCCCTTTCTCCCCGCCAAGTGGCGGTAACCTTAAATAACTCGATTATTTTGATTTAAAAAAAATCAAAAATAAAGTGCCACGTGTGTGTATTTGTACCCTAGATAGGGGTTCGCTTTCGGCTCGATCATAGGATCATCTTATTGATGGAGATGATCCTTGTAGATCTAAGCCTTAGGGACTATACATCTTAAATTCTTTTTAAAAACAAAATGAAAAGAAGAAGGGGATATTAGAAGAGGGAGGAGGAGAAGATCGAGAGGAAAAGGGGGGGTACTTTGAACCCACCTTGAAGCTTCAAGTTCATCCTTCTTTCTTCATTTCTTCTTCTTCTTCTATGCTTCTTAAGTCCTTAATGAGTTATGAGAGTGAAATTCCTTTTTTAGTAGATGGTATGAGAGAGTACTAGAGATAAGTAGAGAGTAGATTTTTTCTTAGTGAAACTTGGTCACCATTTTTGGAAGGAGGGGAGGGGTATTTATAGGTTTTGGGAGGATGTTTGGGGGTATAATAGGGTTAAAAGTTAGGAGAATGGGTAATGATATTCTTTTTTAAAGATGTGGGTATGCAATTTGGAGTGAGATTGAGGGTAGTTTTGTAAAGAATGAAAATGGGTGAGATTTTGATCCAAACGGTCTGGATCTTATCCAAATCCATTTGGGTAGAGTGTTTGGTAGGATGAGATGAGTGATGGTTGATGGGGGGAGTGGGGGTGTAAGAGGGTTGTTTGGAGAATGAGTGTTAGGTTGGTTGAAGAGGTGAGGTGTTTAGATTTAAGAGAATGGGTTGTATAAGAGGTTAGTAAATGGTTTTTGGGAGGAAGAAGGGGATGATGCCATGTGGCATATGTGATGAGAGAGTGAGGTGATGAGATTGGTTGATGGTGGTTGTTTGATTAGAGAGAAGAGTATGGGTTGGTTATTTGATGATGAGGGGGTATGGGTTGAGGTGATTTCATTGGAGTGTTTTAAGGAAAATGATTAGTGTAGATGTGGGTTGTGATGTGGGTGGTTGTTGATGTAAGAGAATGATGATAGGTTAGGGTGTGTTGGGTATGGGTTGTGACGTGGTTGGTTAGAGAATGGGGATAGGTTAGGTTAGGGGTAAGGTATGGGTTGAGGTGATTTTGGAGAGAGGTGATGTGGGTTAGATGAGTTGTTTAGAGAATGATGATGGGAGTAGGTGATTAGATGAGGGAGGTGAAAGGGGATGATGACATGTGTCATCTTTTCATGTTGAGAGGGTGATTGGTTGATGTGGGTAGTGGGTAATGGGTTAGGGTTGTGAGTTGGATAATGAATGGATAATATCTTGTGGCCTTTTAGTGTATTGGGCTTGGGTTTTAGGAAGGTTGTGGGTTACTTTGGTTTGGATAAGGTTTGTTTGTGGGTCGGATTTTTACGGGTGGGTTCACTTTAGGGTTTAGGTGATATGAGATCAATTTTAGGTTAGGGGTAAGGTGGGAAATTGGTTTTTGTAGATTTGAGGGTTCATGGGCTTTGAATAGGCTTAGGGTGTTTGCGGATTCGGAGGTGGAGCGGTGGAAGTAGAGGAGGAGTAGGCATCCCAAGTCTCACATTTTTTAATTTTTTAATTTTTTTTTAATTTTTTTGCAACCATTGGTTTGATAAAAAAACATGCCACGTGTTGGCAAATCAGGCCTTTTAGGCCCGTGGGAGAATTTTATCAAAAATTTGGTATGCACGGGCGGAGCGGTGAAAGTCGGGCAAGTGTAGGATAGCTCAAACCCCTTTGGTGGGTCCCTTAGTCCATTGGGAGGACTTAGGGGCCTTGATTTAATCAAATTGCCATTTTTAGAGATTTGGGTCCTTGAGGCCCGTTGACCAATTTTGTCGAAAAATTGATGCTTTGAGTGGAGCGGGGCATGCCGAGCCTTTTGGTGGGCCTACTAACCCGTTGAGAGGTTTTAGAGGCTTCAATTTTGACCAAAATGCCATATTTCAAAGATTTGGGCCCTTGAGGCCCGTTGGCCAATTTTGTTGAAAAATCTGTATTTTGAGTGGAGCGGGATAGATGGGAGCATGCCGAGTCCTTTCATGTGGGCCTGTTAAATCGTTGGGAGGTCTTAAGGGCCTCGATTTGATTAAAATGGCAAATTTCGATTGATTTGGGCCTTTGAGGCCCGTTGGCAATTTTTATTGAAAAATCTGTATTTTTGGGTCCTTTCGAGTAGGGGTCTGTTCAAATTGGGGTGTTTACAGCTGTCCTTCTTTGTAAGAATTGCATGCAAAGAACTGCATGCAAAGAACTACAAAGAATAGACTAAACCCCTATTTGTACGGGGCATACGAAATTTTGTAAAACATGACTTCAAATTATCGATCGAATTGATGACTTTTGTAGAAAATGGCTACTCAAGCACGTGGTCTGATAGAGTTTTACCTTATTAATTCCTTGATCTCGATGGTGCGGAGCTCGTGTGAGATCTTGGATTTGATGAAAATTTGATGAGTTTTGAAATTTGAATATTTCTTCGATCGTGTTTTGACAAATTGGAGTTGCGTGCAACTCGAAAGGTTTTTGAAATTCCTTTTGAATTTTCTGATTTTTGATTTTTTGATTTTTTGGTTTTTTTGATTTTTTTATATTTGATATTTTTGTTTTTGTATTTTTGTATTTTTGATTTTATTTGATTTTTTGATTTTTTTAATTTTTTGATTTTTTACGGTAAGAAGGTTCAATGGGGTTTGAACAAGCCGGGGTTCACACTCTCCTTGTCAAACATCCTGTTGCAATGGGGCTTGATTTAGGTCATATTGGGGTGTTGGTTCCTGAGCTCAACCTCTTCCGTTTTGAGGAACACGAAATGACTCCTACCATTGAGGAGCTTGAAGTGTTGTTAGGTCTCGATATGTCGGGTATGGTTATTGTTCCACCTTTACGAGATGGTTATCGAAGCAAAGCTTTCGACTTCTTGGGGATAAACCATAAGTTTTGACGATTCTGGATGATGGATCGGTTTTGAAGACAATGTCTAAATCTTTCTTGATTGAACGTTTTACAGATCCCTCGAAGCCGTTGATTCATTTTAATGCCTTCACTTTGATGGTGGTGAGTCAACTCTTGTTTCCGGGTGGTGGAGACATCATAAACTTTTTTCTCATTCACATGATTCAACAAATTAGGGAGGGACGTCGGTTAGCACCAATGCTTTTGAGTGAGATGTTCCAATCTCTCACGGTTTGTTCTTCTAGTCGTGATCAAATTTTTTGAGGGTGTGCTCCACTCCTGCAGATAAATTCCAAACTTAGCTTAGATTTAAACTTGACTTCATTACTTTCCAAAGTTTAGGATACTCCTGTTACTACAGCTTCGGTTCATGGATCATCTGGCTTCAACTGAAGTGGCTAATCACCCATTTTGCGTTAACGCCGATCTCGTTCTTATAATGTCGAGGTGAGTGGCTCCCTTCGTCTCGGGTGGCAAAGAAGAGTGGTATTCCTTTATTGGCAACCTTGACGAGGAGGAAGTGAGATGAGTTGGTGCCTTCCAACCTCAAGGGTTTCCCGTGAATGCATTTGATGGTGCCCGTTTTCTTATTTTGATTGATCTTCACGAGGCAACTCATTATGTACCACTTTGAGTTCTTCGTCAATTTGGTTATGATTAGGGTGTATTCGTCCCCGAGAATTTCAATGAGTTGGTTGGTCCTTTGTCGATTGTCCTTTTGAGTCGACTTGTAAGGGAATGGAATCGAGTTGAAGTTCTGAGTCGACCCATCTTCGCAGCACATCTGTTCCCATCATACCTACATTGGATTCGAGAGCTCGTCTCTGGGAGACCCTTGGTGTCAATAGTTCCCCGAACACGCCTGGGTGCTTCATCCTTCTTTGATTATCGAGATCGGGTTAAGGAGTCTCAGACTGATCATCATCGTATTCAGGCTATCTGGCTTAAGTCTGAGAAGAAAATGCAAAGAGAGATTGCTCGACTAACATCTGCCCTTGCCCAGTCTGGACCTAGTAATGGTGGCAAAGTGGCTAGGCTTCAAGCCGAAGTTCTGAGTTGAGGGATCGACTTGCCCAGTGTCCTCATTTTGAGGAATTTACGGCATATTTGGTGAGTCGTGATGCTTCTGATGCCGAGAAAGTGATGATGAGCTAGGCTGCCCGGATCCGTGCTTTGGAGGAACGCTTTGACTCTTTTTTCATTTCTCACCATAATGTTTGATTGGCCGCGTCATGTTCCTATTTTTGTATTTTCTTTTCGTTAACTGAATGTATGCCAAAAAGTTGAAAGATTAATGCAAAGAAAATATGTTTTGTACTTACTTGACCTCAGGTATATCTATTGTTCCTTGAAAACACGAAGTTTCATTGGGTGAATCCTAGATTTATCGTCATTGGCCAAAATAGTAATTTTTGAAATGCAATTTTGTGAAATGTCTTTATCAAATGAGTATGATAAACTCAGAGTTTGTAAAATCTTTGGCTGTGATGGTTTTGGTGCTTTTGCCAAACACAGGGGACACAAACGTCAATTGTTCTTTTGATTCCTTTAGAGTCATCCCCAGTGCTTTGGTATTTGGAGGATTGTTATCTACTCGGGACGTAGGTTTTTGGAAGGATTTCGTCGTTCATAGTTTATACTCTTGCGAGCCAAGAGTTCTCGTTTTTTTTTCTTGTTCACCCTTATTGCCCCTGGTGCCAGTTACGGTTTTCACCAGACTCAGTTTCCACATTTTTTGCGCATCGACGTCTTTTTTAGGATTTTCATCATGCCGATGGCTTTGATCTTGCCATAGTATGATTCTTTTACTCATAGCACCTTTTCGGGTTTTCACTATGCCCTTTCAGACTATGCGTGTAGTTTTAGATTTTTACATTTCAGTTATGTTCGGAATTTCTGTGTCTCTGTGGCTTGGTGACTCAAGTTAAGCAGTAAGATCGGCGACTCTATTCTTGTAGTGGCATTCTTTCTTGAGTAATCAATCTAGATTCCCCTCTCAAGTTTGCTGACGACTATTCGTGGTTCGACAACTCAAATTGAGCCGCGAGATCGGCTACTCTACACTTCGAGTACTTTTTTTTTCGAATATCCGACCTGGATTCCCCTCTCGAGTATTCCAACGACTATTAAGACTTTGAGGTCCGGACCAAGTCGCAAGATCATTGGTGCTATCACTGGCATTATGCTGCCCTAGAACATTTCCTGATCAAAAAGGAATTTAAGTAGGACGAAACGTTGGCTTAGGCTAATGGTGGTGGAAAGATACAAAAAGGTTGAGTTCTGGACGTATTTATAGTGGTTTAGACATAGGGCTCGTCTATTTTTGTTTCGAAAAGGTGATCTATGTCTCCTCCTCCAGCGTCTCTTGAACTTGTTTAGGCTGGAGATTTGGGTCGAGCTTAGATCAAGTATCCGAGTTTTTGACTTTTTTGATTTTTTTGTGTTTTAACCGTTTACAATTTATCCTCATGCGGGCCAGGAGTATTTTGATGCTTTTTCTGATTTTCTTTTCTTCTGTTTTTTTTCTTTATGTAATTGTTTGGTAGTTGTTGACTTACCCTAGTCTTAGGTTAAGAAATGAACGTAATGGCTCAAAGGGTTGATTAGGGTTAGATAATTTGTTTGGGATAGCAAAGATGGCCTTTCGTCATCTCAGGGTCAGATATCAGGCGTAGTATTTCTTAACAGTGTCAGCATTTATCGGTTGTAGGAAGACTTGTCCGTCCATCTCCGTAAGGATCAGAGCTCCTCCTATCATTACCTTCTGCACGATGAATGGTCCATCATAGTTTGGTTTAAATTTTCCTTTAGCGTCTTCTTGGATTGGTAAAATTTTCTTCAGAATAAGGTCTCCTGGCGAGAAATCTTTAGGTTTAACTTTCTTATTGATAGATTTGTCCGTGACAGATGGCTGCGAGGCGTTTCTCTTCAATCAGATTTAGCTAATCAAATCGAGCTTGAAGCCATTCAGTTTCATCTAACTTTGCTTCTTTTAAGATCCAGAGGGAGGGAATCTCAACCTCTACAAGTAAGACTGATTCCATTCCGTAGACTAATGAATATGTAGTTGTACCAGTCGAAGTTCTGAACAAGGTTCGATAAGCGTGGAGTGCGAAAGGCAACATGTCATGCCAATTTTTGTACGTAACTGCCATCTTCTCGATAATTTTCTTGATATTCTTATTGGCTGCCTCGACTGCTCCTTTCATCTTAGGTCTGTAGGGTACAGAGTTGTGATGAGTAATCTGGAAATCTTCACACATCTTGATCATATCTTTATTTTTGAAGTTCTTGGCATTATCCGTCACTAGTCCGTTTGAAGCTCATATCTGCAGATAATGTTGTTCTTGACAAACTTTAGGACATTGCTTTTGGTGACGTTGGCATATGAAGTAGCTTCTACCCACTTGGTGAAGTAATCGATAGCCACTAGAATGAAGCGATGCCCATTTGCAGCTTTAGGTGAGATTGGCCCGATGACGTCCATTTCCCAGAGTAAAAAGGGCCAAGGAGTGGTCATATTATGTAGCTCTGAAGGCGGAGCATTGATCTTATTGGCGTAGATCTGGCATAGATGGCATTTGCGAACATGCTAATAGCAGTTACTTTTCATTGTTGTCCAGTAATATCCCATCCTCATAATCTTCTTTGCTAGCATATGACCATTCATGTGGGGTCTACAGACTCTACCATGTACAGTCTCGATTAATCGTTTTGCTTCAGCTTCTGCCACGCATCGGAGCAAGACCTCGTGATGTGACTTCTTGTACAAAATGCCATTGCTGATAAAGAATTGTCCTGCCAATTTTTGAATAGTCCTTCGATCATTTGGCGTTGCATCTGAGGGAAGGGTTCGATCTTCAAGATATGCCTTAATGTCTTAGTACAATGACTTTTTTTCAGATTCTTCTACTTCGACGGGTAGACAATAGGCTGGCTCGTCCTGAATTCCAATCTCAATTGGGTCAATGATTAAGTCTGCCGAAATATTGATCATAGAAACAAGCGTAGCTAGTACATCTGCAAACTGATTCTTAGCTCTTGGCATATATGTGAATGAGATCCTGTTAAAGCGCGAGCTTAGTTCCTTCAGATACTCGTGGTAAGGAACCAGTCTCTGTTCCCGGGTTTTCCATTCTCCAATCGTCTGATAGACTACTAAGCTTGAATCTCCAAAAATATCGATCTCATTTACCTCGAGATCCAGCGCTGCTTTCAAACCTGCTATGCATGCTTCGTATTCAGCCTCATTGTTAGAACATTGGAATTTCAGTCTGATTGCGATTGGCACGTGAGACCCATCTAGTTTGATCAAGACTGCCTCTATTCCCCTTCTGATTGACTGCTCCGTCGAAGTACATTTTCCAGCCTGGTTCCTCATCATCGTCTTCAACCTCAGTAAGCAGTATGGCTTCGTCCGGAAAGTTCATTTTTAATGGCTCGTAGTCAGGCAGTGGATGCTTGGAAAGGTGGTCGGCGATGGCTTGCCCCTTGATAGCTTTTTGAGTGACCTAGGTGATGTCGAACTCAGATAATAATAATTACCACTTCGCTGTATGACCCATCAATGCCGGTTTCTCGAAAAGGTACTTTAGGGGGTCCATCCTAGCAATGAGCATAGTCGAGTAGCTGAGCAAATAATAACACAGTCGTTGAGATGCCTAGACTAATACACAGCAATCTTCTCAAGTGTTGAATATTTTACTTCGTACTTGGTAAATTTCTTGCTGAGATAGTAGATTGCATGTTCCTGTTGTCCTAGTACACACCCCATTGACGTTTCTTGTACCGAGATATACATCAACAAAGGTTATCCTGGAGTAAGAGGGACTAAGACTGGTGGATTTTGTAGGTATTGCTTGATCTTGTCAAATGCTTCCTGACAGTCTTTGTTCCACTTCTTCAGCGTATCTTTCCTTAGTAGCTTGAAGACTAGCTCACAGATAGGCGTCAGTTGAGCTATAAATCGACTACTATACTGTATTCTCCCCAGAAAGCCCCGAACGTCTTTTTCTGAAACATGTGCCTTCATTTCGAGAATATACTTAGTTTTTACTGGATCTATCTCGATGCCTCTTCTGCTGACGATGAACCCCAATAGCTTGTATGATGTTACCCCGAATATGCATTTTGCCAGATTTAGCCTTAAATTGTACTTCCTCAGCCTATCGAACAACTTCTTGAGATTCACCAGATGGTCTTCTTCGATGCCGGATTTAGCGATCATGTCATTTATGTAGACCTCCATTTCCTTGTGGATTATATCGTGGAATAGTGCGGTCATTGCCCGTTGGTAAGTCGCTCCTGTGTTTGTTAACCCGAATGACATTACTTTGTAGTGGAACGTACCCCATGGTGTGATAAATGCAGTCTTTTCTTAGTCTTTTTCTGCCATTTTTATTTGATTATAGCCTGAGAAGCCATCCATGAACGAGAACATGTCGTGCCCTACTGTACTGTCGACTAGAGTGTCGATATGTGGTAATGGAAAATCATCTTTAGGACTGGCCTTGTTCAAGTCTCGATAGTCAACACACATTCGTACTTTCTCATCTTTCTTGGGTATTGGGACGACGTTGGCTAACCACTCCGGGTATGTAGAAAGTCCGAGGAATCCGACTTCAAATTGCTTCATGACCTCATCCTTGACCTTGAAGGTCTATTCTGGCTTTAGCATTCTCAATTTCTGCTTGAACGGTTTGCTTCCCGAGGTAATTGACAGCTTGTGTACATCGAGATCTGTATCTAATCCCGGCATATCCCTGTATGACCATGCGAAGACATCTTGGTACTTCCGTAAGAGTTCAACCATTTCTACTTTCTGCTGTGACGTTAATAAGGCTCTGATCTTGACGATTCGTGGTTCCTCTTCAGTACCAAGATTGATTGAATCTGTGTCATCGATGTTTGGTTGAACACCTCTCTCGTGACGTTCTACCAAGTCTTTGATTTCTTTGGGTCGGTATTCCATTTCGAGGTCGAAGTCGAGTTCAAGATTGAAATCATACTCGTCCCTTTCAAAATTTTTTTTATCTAGGTACTCATTTGACATAGACAAATCCCTTGAAAACTCTTTTTTTGATTTTTGAAAAATATATGTTTTTTTGCAATCTTGAAAGCTTTTTGATTTTTTTTAATTTTTGAGAAATTTTTGATTTTTTTGTTTTTTGAGGAATATTTGCTTTTTTATTATTTTTTGGATACCTGAAGTAAGAAGAACAATCATGCAAATTCGTTAGTAAAGTTAGGGAGCCTCAAAACAGTCTTTACCCGAGGACGAGGGCTCGTTATGATCCTGGGGCAAATTGATGTTATCTAACGGCATTTTTTTTAGGCTATGGTAGCCTCAAGGGTCAACGGGAATTCCTTCCAATTGTTCAATATCTCCCCTTCTCTAAGGGGGCTGATAAGATGGAAAAGTGATTTGTTGGGTGATTTGGTTGATGGTTCGGAGATGACCATGATCTCCGATTGATTGTTGTTGTCGGGTTAAGGCATAGTCCTTCCCAAACTTGGTGGGATGACGACTAATGCCCAGTCAATGCCCGTGGGAAAAGGTGATTCTTTCTCTGGGCTTGTAGTGATTTCCACTTTGGAGGATTCTGAAGCGGTCTATGATGGACTTTCATCGGAATCCCCATTGAATAGAACATCAATGCCTTCTACGAAGGATGATTGGGACTCAACGACTGGGTCTTCTTGAAGGTGCAGGGGTTTGAACTTTACCACTTTTAGCCTTTTGGCTAGTTTTGTTGGCAATGATTCCGATAAGCTGTCAGGTCTAGTATGTGATTTTGAAAAGCTGATGCTGATATGCGGAACTCTGCCTAAATTCCAGACATTCGGTTCACGATTTTGCCTTCTTGCTAGTCAAAGCTCTTTTTTCTTGCCATTCATTTCCGCAATATCTTTTTTTGTGGGCCTAAACCCCGTACCAAAATAAGGAGTGTGCTTTTTTGCTTCAACTGGCGTAGCGTTGCCCTTTCCTCCTGGTCCCAACCCTTGTCTGGGTCGGTAACCTGCTTTCTTCAAAACTCGATCGATCATCAGATTCGTTCTTGATAGTTCTGCATTTACCTTCTCTTTTCCTTTCTCAATATGATTGATAGCGACGAATTGATAAGAGTGGTATATCGCCTTATCCTTTGTCATCTCAAAGTCGATGAATGGCATATCCGGAGCTCTCCCAGCTGGGATAAGATTTTCTGCCAGCACCGATATCATTCTCTGCCCCATAATGAATTTGAGTCTTTGGTGTAAAAAAGAAGGTACAGCCCCTGCTATATGGATCCATGGCCTGCCTAGTAATAAATTGAAGGTTGTCGGTATCTCCATGACCTTGAATGTTACTTCAAAGGTGCACGGGCCTATCGTGATAGGTAAATCCACCTCTCCTAGGGAATCCCTTTTCGAACTATCGAAGCCTCGGACAACCTTGTTGTTAGGCTTGACATGTGACCAATCTGCGTTAAGTTTCCGAAAGGTTTCGAACGGACAAACATTAAGTGCTGAACCATTGTTAATCACACCCTGGCAACTATCATGCCCTTGCATATGACCATGATGTTTAACAGCTCGACATGCCCCTGCCCCTGCCCTTCTGGCACGAATTCGCTTTCAGTGAATATGATGGGATTAGGGGCCATGATCTGATCTACTGTTTGTTCCAACTATGTTGACGAAGTAGTTGTAGGTATATGTAACTTTCCCATGACTCTCAGCAATGCCACTTGGTGTTCCTCCGATTTTTGTATCAGGCCCAGAATACTGATTTGAGCTGGTTGTTTGTTCAATTGGTCCACTACATTTTTCTCACTCTTTCGAATGAGCTTAATGAAGTCTGCAGCCTTTTTATCTATCACTCTCACCTTCTCTTCTATCTTGTCATTTTTATACAGCTTACCCTTTCCCTTTGCTTTCCTTTTTTCTTCCTCTGTCATTTCCTTTGCGGTCTCTTTTGTTTCTTTCCCAATACTTATCCCCTTTTTTGATAATTTCTGGCATCTCCTTGCCCTTGTCATATGGCTGATATCGATCACAATTTCTTTTTTCATGGTCTCAATCCCTGTGGTAGTGGTGATGGTAGTCTCGTAGCTCCAGGGCATTGCCTGGTTGGAGCTATAGGGGAATGGTTTAGGTGAGTGTATGGTCATGGGAGGTGGATCGGGTTTTACGTTGAGAATGAGAGGTGGTGGTGATGATTTGGATGTAGTGGTGGTAGGAAGAGTTGCGTGAGGAGTTGAGGGAGTGTATGGAATGACGAATGGTGGACGTGAAGATGAAGTGTATGGTATATGAAGGGGGGTTCGAGTTGATCCTTGAGAATATGGTGGTATGTAAGGTATAACGAGAGGAGGTCAGGTCGAATTTTGCTGCTTTGGTGATCCGTAAGGTATAACTAAAGGTAGTCGGGTAGTAGTATTGTGATGAGTGGGATGGATGGTGAGGTTGACCATTCTGAGAGGTAGCTGTGAATTCTGCGATGGATTCGTTGCATAATGGTTGACTGTGTTAACCGTTGATGTCTTTGATTCCTGGGTTAAGTGGACCCTGATTTTTGCCCCGATAGGCGCTATCAAATCTGAAGGATTGAAGTCGAGTTCTCCGCAGACGACATTTACCCTGTGCCCACTCCCCTCTCCATTGTGAGTAGGTAGGAGGTTTTGATTGATATTCTGTTGTTGGGGCGGGTTAGTAGGTTCATCTAGGATGAGAGCCTTTTTATTCATCAAGTTATGTACTTGATGTTTGAGCTGCCAGTATTGGTTTGTAGAGTGTCCTTGTGCACCCATGTGAAATTTGCAGAACAGATTGGGGTTGTACCCTGGCCCTTTAGCAGTCTCATGATTTGGCGGACGTTTTGCAAGATATTCACCCCTGAGCAAGATTGGCAGTAATTCCGATAGTGTCATGGGTAACCTGGTGAACACTCTGTTTACTCTGTTGGGATGTGCCTGCTGGTTCTATCCATATATTGGTGCCTACTGTGCAACTGGTGGAAGATTTGCTCGAAATGGATTTTGAGGTGGAGGGTTCCATGTTGGCAGTGCTGGTGCCCATGCAGCTGATGGCGCTTGTGGTCTTGGTGTTGGTGAAGGGATAAAGAGGGGTCGGTTTGGCTGTACGTTGTTAACTTGTGGTTCTTCCCTCTTCTTTCCCGTAGGCACTGGCTTTCTCTGAGTAGGGATTCTTGTTGTTGCCACTAAACTTGTGAAATCGAATATCAGACCTATTCAGATCCCATCATCGACTCGATCTGCCACCTGTACCAGATTCGAGAATGTGCCTGTGGTGTGCCCCACCAGATGAGTATAGAGGCGTGCCCTAGTGTCGAGATAAACGTGGTGTTCATCTCTTGCTTTGTCATTGCATGCCTTACTTGGGAGGCGGACTCTTGCCATCTCTGTGCATACTCTTTCACCGTTTTCCATTGCTTTCTTATCATTTTGGCCATGTCGTTTCGATCCAGACCAACATCTGTATTGAACCAGTAATTTTACCAGAACATCTCAACTACGTCCTGCCAGTTTTTAATGAGTGAATGATCAAATCCAGAAAACCATTTGAGTGCCAGCCCCGTCAAACTCCTCTGAAATAGCTGCACTAACAACCTGTCATCCTCGCGATATTGGCACATGGATCCGCATTATAACTTTAGATGCGACAAAGGACACCCTACTCCGTTATACCTTTCGAACTCCGGACACTTGAACTTGGCCGGTAATTGAGCATTTGGGTAAAAGCAAAGATCCTTGAATCGAGTCCCACTCATAGTGTTGAGGCCCTTCATCCTTCTCATCTCTTCCTGCAGAGACTCGATTTGTTGAGCCAATTTTTCTTCCGTTTGTGCTTTTGGCTTCTATAACCCTGTACTCACATTCATTATCAGGAATGACCACAGGGGGTGGTTGATTCTGTGGAATATAGAGCGGGGGCCCCTAGTATTCAAGCACTGCAGGCGGCATGGTAGTTTGTAGTCCCTGGGGAGGTTGCTCAGGTAAATCCTGATTTGATCCAGACGCATGTTGCTATATTGTTTGAGCTTGTATGACGCTGGCGTTGGCTAACACAACATTTACTATCTTTTCTTGCCTCTCGATTATTTTTAATAATGCTGCGATTTGTGGATCGATACCTGACGTTTCGATTACTGGGGGTTGTGCTAGTTCAGAAGAACTCACGGTGACTGTAGATGATCTCAAAAAATATAGAGGTACTTCTGGCTACTTGTATTTCTTTCGCTTGGCCACCTGTGGGTACAGAAGACCAAGCGTTACTATCTTGTTTACAAAAAAATGAAGATGCATGATATTTTATTAGGTCAGGTAAAGTTGTTTATTATGAGTTTTAACGGAAAAATAATTTCTCGGCGTGGGGTCGGCATCAACACGGAGTTGGTAAAATATTTTTTTAAAAGAATTACATCAGCACGGATTTGGCATCGACATGGAGTGGGTAAAATATTTTTGAAAACGGAATCAACTCAGCGTGGAGCTGGCATCGACACGGAGTCGACATCAACACAGAGTTGGCATCAGCACGGAGTTGGCATCAGCACGGAGCTAGCATTGATACGGAGTTGATAATATATATATATATATATATATATATATATATATATATATATATATATTTTAAAGCTGGTATCGACACGAAGTCGAAAAAACATTTTGAAAGCGAAATTATCTCAGCACGGAACTAGCATCGACACGGAGTCGGCATCAACACAGAGTTGGCATCATCACGGAGCTGGCGTCGACATGGAGTCAGGAAAGCATTTTGAAAAAGTAATTTCATCAGCACGGAGCTGGCATCGACATGGAGTCGAAAAAAATATTTTTGAAAAGGTAATTTCATCAGCACGGAGCTGGCATTGACATGGAATCGGGAAAATATTTTGAAAAAGTAATTTCATCAGCACGGAGCTGGCATCGATACAGAGTCGGGAAAACATTTTGAAAAGGTAATTTCATCAACACGGAGCTGGCATCGACACGGAGTCGGAAAAATATTTTGAAAAAGTAATTTCATCAGCACGGAGCTGGCATCGACACGGAGTCGACATCAACACGGAGTTGGAAAAATATTTTGAAAAAGTAATTTCATTGGCACGGAGCTGGCATCGACGTGGAGTCGGGAAAACATTTTGAAAAGCCATTTCTGAGACAAATTGAGTTGGAACCACCCATGTTTTTGGTAGCCTCCAATTGAATTCTCTGAAATCACCGCTGGCTAGGTAGATCTCCAAGGATGAGGCGGCACACAATGGCACTCTTAAATCACCTTATTCCCTGAATAGACGTAGTCTATCCCCCTCGTATCAACAGGGTAAGATCTTTCTAGGCACCAACTTTGATCAAGGACTGCAATTGACGTTTTTTTTTAAATCTTTTTTTATTTTTTGTTGAGAAAGTTGAATACATTTAAGTTGATTGATTGGTTGTCATCTATGTTAGATTATGAACTTGGTTCGAAATTGGATCTAGATCCGGCTTGTAGTGGATCTAGGTTGTGGACCCGATCGAAACAGATCTGGGTTGTGGTCCTAGTTGAAACGAATATGGGTTTTAGACCCAGTTGTAATGGATCTGGGTCGTGGACCCAGTTGAAATGGATTTGGGTCTAAGTCGCGGTCCCAGTTGAAATGGGTCTGGGTCTGGGTCGTGAACCCAGTTGAAATGGGTTTGGATCTGGGTCGTGGACCTAGTTGGAATGGTATGGATTTGTGTCGTGGATCCAGTGTGAAATGGATCTAGGTCGTGGACCTCGTTAAAATGGATATGGATCTGGGTCTTGGACCCAGTTGGAATGGATATGGATCATGAACCCAGTTTGATTGAATCTGGGTCGGGGACCCAATTATAGTAGATCTGGGTCGTGGACCCAGTTGACGTGGATTTGGATCTGGGTCGTGGACCCAGTTGAAGGTGAATTTGGGTTGGATCCAGGTTGGATCTGGGTCGTGAACCCAGTTGGATTGGCTCTGGGTCGTGGACCCAGTTAGCATGGATTTGGATCTGGGGTGTGGACCCAGTTGAAAGTGGATTTGGGTCGTAGACCCAGTTAATTGGATCTGGGTCGTGAATCCAGTTTGATTAGATCTGGGTCGGGGACCCAATTATAGTGGATCTGGGTCGTGGACCCAATTGGCATGGATATGGATATGGGTCGTTTCACAAAATGGATTTGATTTGGAAAATCCGCATGTTCTTTTTTCTTTTTCTTTTTCTTTTTTGTTATTTTTTATATTTTTTATATTTTATATTTTTATGGTTTTGTACTTTGTTGAAAACATTGATTAACAAAATCCATTTCATTTAGTTTTTCCAAAATTTGGGATTTTTCTAAAAAAGGTGCCTTCAATGTTTGATAAAATGGTAAGTGGGTTCCTTTATATAAAATGGACTATAGAGTTCATTCTGGGGGTCAAGTTCATTCTGGTCCGTGTTAGTGGCACGGATGTAATCAACATTCTGTTATCCATGTCTTGGGCACGAATGAAGCATTTACTGTTTCAACCGTGTTCAAAACACAGATAGGATATGCACTGCTTCAACCGTGCTTCTAAACCGGTTGGAATGTCCGTTGTCTCATCCGTGCTTCTGGAACGGGTGAGGTACTCAATGTTTCATCCGTGTTTCTGGAACAGATGAGACACATTTGTGCCTACCCGTGTTATGGACACGGACTAGAAAGAAACCCAGTTTCTGCAAATCACATAAACTGGTTTCTTTGCCACTGTTTTGAATGTTCCCCACTGTTTTAAGTCTTTTGCTCACTGTTTTCTTCCCCATTTTTTTTTAAATGATGTCACATGCATTACTCCCTTTTACCTAAGGGAGGATAAAAATAGATTGAAAACCCCACTTAATGATCTAAGGGTGCCCCATTGGGCTTACAACTTGGGCTTCTAGGCCTGATAACAACTTGTGCAATTACAACCTTGTTTGGGGGTCGATGTAACGTTGGAAACTCGTGTCCTAGCATTGTCTAATCGGGCACATGCATGCGACTTAATAGGTGGCTTCACGGCTACCCGATCTTCAAACCTCGATGCATACTTAAGTACACACGTCGTTGGTTGGTGATCGAGTTTGATGTGTTCATTCCTGACACTTGAAATAACGATCTCAAGTCGTGGAACTACTAAGCATTGGGGCTAAGTATATTGAGGGTGGGGTGGCTTGGAAGTGGGGCTATGCTCGCAAATGCACACGTGCATTTTCATTTATTCTTTTTTTTCATCGACCCCCTTACAAATATCATGAATAAGAATGTAAGTAAATATTACATTGCGGACATAGGAATGAAATCAAAAGCAAAACAATACACACACAACAAACAAGAAACAACATTAGTAAAATAGAAATCTATTTTTTTTTTCAAATAACTGAGTTACTCACGAGGGATGAGCCATATATCCCCAGTAGAGTCGCCAGCTGTAGCTACGTGATTTTCGTCATTACAACGGTCACATCTACTAAAGATTGGAATCGCCACCATTCATGTTTTAAGTGGGTGTGAATAGTCACCCGATGTGTATTTTTTAAAATGATATTTTTGGCATTTTAGTGACTCACGATGGATAAGGATAATCAAACCTTGAGATTCGGGTAAGCGGCTCGGTTGGAGAAAGGGGAAGGTGTTAGGCACCCCTTTCTCCTCGCCAAGTGACGGTAACTTCAAATAACTTGGTTATTTTGATTTAAAAAAAATGAAAAATAAAGTGTTACGTGTGTGTATTTGTACCCTAGATAGGGGTTCGCTTTCGGCTCGATCATAGGATCATCTCATTGATGGATATGATCCTTGTAGATCTAAGCCTTAGGGACTACTCATCTTAAATTCTTTTTAAAAATAAAATGAAAAGAAGAAGGGGATATTAGAAGAGGGAGGAGGAGAGGATCGAGAGAAAAAGGGGGGGTACTTTGAACCCACCTTGAAGCTTCAAGTTCATCCTTCTTTCTTCATTTCTTATTCTTCTTCTATGCTTCTTAAGTTCTTAATGAGTTATGAGAGTGAAATGGGGTATAATAGAGTTAAAGGTTAGGAGAATGGGTAATGGCATTCTTTTTTAAAGATGTGGGTATGAAATTTGGAGTGAGATTGAGGGTAGTTATGTAAAGAATGAAAATGGATGAGGTTTTGATCCAACTGATTTGGATCCTACCCAAATCCATTTGGGTAGAGTGTTTGGTGGGATGAGATAAGTGATGGTTGATGGGGGGAGTGGGGGTGTAAGAAGGTTGTTTGGAGAAGGAGTGTTAGGTTGGTTGAAGAGGTGAGGTGTTTAGATTTAGGAGAATGGGTTGTGTAAGAGGTTGGTAGATTAGTTTTTGGGAAGAGGAAGGGGATGATGCCATGTGGCATATGTGATGAGAGAGTGAGGTGATGAGATTGGTTGATGGTGGTTGTTTGATTAGAGAGAAGAGTATGGGTTGGTTAGTTGATGATGAGGGGGATATGGGTTGAGGTGATTTCATTGGAGTGTTTTAAGAAAAATGATGGAGTAGATGTGGGTTGTGATGTGGGTGGTTGTTGATGTAAGAGAATGATGATAGGTTAGGGTGTGTTGGGTATGGGTTGTGATGTGGTTGGTCAGATAATGGGGCTATGTTAGGTATGGTAGGGTATGGGTTGAGGTGATTTTGGAGAGATGTGATGTGGATTAGATGAGTTGTTTAGAGAAGGATGATGGGGGTAGGTGATTAGATGAGGGAGGTGAAAGGGGATGATGACATGTGTCATCTTTTGATGTTGAGAGGGTGATTGGTTGATGTGGATAGTGGTTAATGGGTTAGGG
>NW_028237302.1:0-32636 GCF_017979445.1 Akebia trifoliata
AAGATAAGTATCTCCAAGTTTTGTGTTATTAAGATACTCATAAATCGCTATCATTGGAATTTGTGTTTAAAGGGTTGTGATCATGTGTTTTTATCATGAGTCATTCTTAGGAATCAACGGATCCCAACCCACATATATATAAAGATGTCAATGAAGTTACACAATTGCATGACTATATAACTCCATCATCTAATCCTAACTACATCAAAATAATGAATTGGTGCTCAATTTACGTCATAATATAAAATACAACATAACCTAATAGTCTAACAAAAAATTAACAACGACCTAAATGCCATTGTCATTAATCCTTTGGAAGAAATCCCTTCATTTTTCTCTCTAATAGCAGTTATCTCCAAGCTCTTAAATCTATAGAGGGTAATTTTTTTTTTTTAACTTATTCAACCTTTTTTTTTATATTTTATAATCAGGGTTCCAAGGACTAGTCCTAGGGCACGTGTAACGTTCGCACATCAAACTAATTCAACTTCACCTTTGATCCATTATCTCCTACTTAATCCTATCTTGTTATTGAGGTTCAAAGGTTAAATGAGATTCAATCTTAAGGTTGACGACAGGGACGAAAACTTTTTACCTTATAAACTAAACAAATTTTAAAGAGAAAAATCAAAAGTGAAATTTTTTACTGGAAGTTAAAAGAAGGCATTTTGATCATTTTCTTAGTCTTTTGTAGAATACCAAGGTTAAGGACTATATCATCTAGGGTTGCAACCTGGGCAGGCTGAGTTCGATGAGCAAGTCTGGGTTGAGCTATGTAAAATATGAGTTGAGCCTGGGCTAGAATATCGCAAACCGACTTCAATTTGAGTTGAACTTGAGTTGAGGGTTTAGACAACCCAACTCAACCCGAATCCAATGCTATACATAAATTATAAAACTATTTTTTTAGTTCTCTCCTTACATATATTCGTAAAACTAAGGAAAATCATATTTTTTATTGATTTATCTTTCTATTTGAATAGGATTGTTCAATGAGTCCAATCCACACAAAATTATCTAAATCAAGCTAACCCGAGCTCAACCCGATTTTAGGAGTCCAAATCTTGGATTGAGTTGAGCTTGGGTTGAGGGTCTTAGAGCTTGGGTTGAGCTTGTATCTAACACATTTTGTTTGCAAAGAAACTAGAAGAAACCACGTGTAATATATTCTAACAAATATAATCTATCTTCCTTTATGAAACAAAATATTTAAAAAGAAGAGCATTTGTTAACTAACATAACGGTCATGCCAACGGTAAAATGAGCTATCCGAACAAATGCTTCGTTCAACTGGTTTTCGTAAATTCATGTCTCTTTCATTGGAGGAAGAAAAATACCCACTTTTGTTGCAGAGATGCATAGAAACTTCAAGCTTAGATCATGGCAGAGCAATTCATGCCAAATTCATTAAAGAATCCTTACTTTCTTCTCTTTTCCTTCACAATCATCTACTTAACATGTATGCCAAATGTGGAGACACTATTAAAGTTCTACAACTGTTTGAAGAAATGCCTGAAAGAAATGTTGTGTCATGGTCGGCCGTCATTTCGGGCCTTGTTCGAAATGGGTCTCCCAAAGAAGCCCTTTCGTTCTTTGGTTCGATGCATCGATCTGGGGTGAAGCCCAATGAATTTACACTCGTAAGCGCACTCAACGCTTGCTCTCTCTTGGATAATTCGATGCAAATGTACCAAATTTACGCTTGGATTGTTCGGTTTGGCTTCAATTCGAATGTGTTCTTGACAAATGCATTTCTTACCGCTTTGATCCGACATGGGAAGTTAGTAGAAGCAACAGAATCTTTTGAGAAGTGTTCGGAGAGAGATATTGTGTCGTGGAATTCAATGATTGCGGGGTACTTGCAATATTCTTACTCGGAAGTTCCTGGGTTTTGGTGTAGGATGAATCGTGAAGGCGTGAAGCCTGATAACTTCACATTTGCGACTGTTCTCACGGGTTTGGGGGCTCTTTCTGATCTTAAAATGGGCTTGCAGGTTCATGCACAGCTTGTCAAGTATGGTCATGGAGATGAGATCTGCGTTGGGAATTCTTTAGTTGATATGTATTTAAAGAATCGGAATTTGATCAAAGGTTTGAAAGCATTCGATGAAATGCCTTGCAAAGATGTGGTCTCGTGGACTCAAATGGCATCTGGGTGTTTACAATGTGGAGAACCGAGCAAAGCCTTAAAGATAATCGAAGAGATGAAGATGGTGGGTGTGAAACCGAACAAATTCACACTCGCCACTGCCCTTAACGCGTGTGCTTGCTTGGCTTCCTTGGATGAAGGTATGAAGGCCCACAGTTTGAGAGTTAAGTTAGGGATTGATGTTGATGCTTGTGTCGATAATGCCTTGCTTGACATGTATGCAAAATCCGGATCCATGGATGATGCATCGGTGGTTTTTCGTTTGATGAAGGATCGTTCGGTTGTTTCATGGACTACAATGATAATGGGGTTTGCACAAAACGGTTGTGCCAGAGAAGCTCTGGAGATTTTTGATAGAATGCGGCTAGAGTGTGTCAAGCCAAATTACATCACATTCATTTGCGTGCTATATGCGTGTAGCCAAGGGGGGTTTATAGAAGAAGGTTGGGATTATTTCTCTTCCATGACCTGTAACCATGGCATCACGCCTGGAGAAGATCACTATGCATGCATGGTAAACCTACTTGGTCGAGCCGGGAAGATTAAAGAGGCTAAGGATTTAATCGTAAGCATGCCTTTTCGACCAGGTGTCCTAGTGTGGCAAAGCTTGCTCGGTGCTTGTCGGGTGCATGGAGACTTGGAGACGGGGAAATGGGCGGCTGAACATGCTATTGCGAATGACAAAGAAGACCCTTCTACTTATGTATTGTTGTCGAATTTGTTTGCTGATTCAAGTAATTGGGATGGTGTGGGGAAGCTGAGAGAACTGATGGAGAGTGCAGATGTAAAGAAAATTCCTGGATGTAGTTGGATTGAGGTAGCTAGCAATGCCTGACTGCTACGGAAGGAATTTGAAACATATCCAGGATCCTTTCTCAGGGTGGCCTTGAGAAGAAATTTGAAGTTATAATAATTGATCGGTGTAATGTAGGATCATTAAAAAAAAATACGAAGAGAACCACATCGGTCCTCTAAGTTTCATTCGAATCAATATTTCAATCATGTTTATGGGCTTTGAAGGAATTCTTTTTTTTTTTTTTAAGAAAAAAAAATTATCCCAGCAGAAAAAGTAATGGTGATACTCTTTAATCATTTTGTATTTTTCATTTAATAAAAGCATCAGCGTCATCCTTTGTAATCGTACAACATCAAAGAGCAAGCAAATTGAACAACATTAGGAAAGATGGTTCAAGTTCGTCCTATAATAAAGGCGATTGAGATTCAGATCTTATTAGAGCATTTTAGTGCATCAATCCATATCGCAGTTCATTGACATATTGCAATGGAGCTTTGGGTTATGGATCGCACCCAACAATTTAAAAAAAGAAAGAAAAAAAAAAGAAGTATCACATTGAACAAAAGATGAGTAGACTAAAGCAGTTCGAAAATGGATTTATTAAACAAGCTCTCGTCTAATTTCGTGGTAAATTTCCATGCTAACAGATCACAATAAACAATTCGGGAAAAAAAAATGGAATAACAACATACAGATACTATAACATGCCTTTAGTAATCCCATTACAATTAGACAAGATGGATACTATGCGACTGCTAAAGACTCCAAAAGACAATCTATGTATTCTTTCAGCTTCACCTTTGTTATTGCACCTTCCCTCCTGCTTTCTGGGATTTCCTGTCCATTCTTGAAGAGAATCAAAGCTGGTAACCCATAAACCTTGTATTCTTCAATCAGTTGTGGGTTTGAGTCATGATCGATCTTCACTATCTTTAACCTATCTTTATATTCCTGATATTTTCAAACAGATTCAGATATTTACAACATAAAGCAGTCACCAAGTCGAGGTTTGAGAATTAGTCGGCAAGGGAAATTATGGGGAAAAAAAGGAAAAAATTCAAGCTAGAATTAGACTATGTAGTTGTTCCTACTAAGTGGTGTTCCCATAGTATATCATCAAATCTCATATTAAACTACAATAATAAATCACCAAATCCACAAAAAGTAATCACAGGTCCACAAAAAGATTACCACCATGAATTCAAATTATGATGCCTCAACTAATATAAAAAAATCATCAAATTCAATGTCATCCTCAATTCCTCATTCTCTGACACTTCATCATTAAAATGGTCACCACCATCTTCAACAAGGTCATCTTCTCATCTTACGGAGTGCATATCTGGTACTGGTCAGTTACCTTTTTTTTTTCTTTTCCATTTTTCCCAATTTAATTGCGAATTTCATAAAAGTCGCGACTTGTCGAAAAAGTCATGATTAAGTCACTGAATTTGGTGACTATGGTCTATGGACTTTGAAGCGGTATTCCACATGATTGAAATTACAAATCGCAAAAAGATTCCCACTTGAACACAAAATCACAAAATAAATATTTTAACACAGATTAGATCCACGACATATATCCAATTGGATATGAAAACCAATAATGTAAGATTATGGACCCTACTATAAAATTGAAAGAAAAAGGATTGCACTTCCATGTGCCCATGAGTGCTTATCAGAGAAAGGTGGCCTAAATAACAAAATCATGTGAGTCCATTTCAAGCAATTCAAAACCAACAACCACTGATCTGGAATTTGCTTCTTCAGACAATAAAGCTGAACATTCTGGAGGAAACCAATCTAACCACTCCTTTTTTGAGGCAATAAATTTTTCAATGCATTACGAACTACTTTAGTATGATGATGTATATTATTAGAAACTCAAAACTGATCATATGTAAAATATATACATTATTATATATGTACAATATATAACGTCCTTTATGTAGTATACCGATCTACTTCCTTTCCTTGTTCTCTTTGCCAAAATCGGTGGAGGTCATGCTTGAAAGGCTAATGAGGAATTTCTTGTGGAATGATAAAAATGGGGGTAAAAAATATCACTTGGTGAATTGGAAGATGGTTTGCACTCCAAAGAAAAACGGAGGCTTGGGGATTAGAGAATTAAGATTAACAATAGAGCTATGTTGGGTAAATGGATTTGGAGATTTCGGGAAGAAAGAAACAGTTTGTGGAGGAGGTTGGTTCAGGCCAAATATGGGGAGAAAAGGTTTGGTTGGTATAGTAGGAGGACAGAGGAACTTATGTGTGTAGCACATGAAAAGGTATTTTGAAGGGCATCGACAAGTTTGAAAGGGGGATCAAATTCAAGGTATGGGTGGGGGACAAGGTTAGATTTTGGGAGGATATTTGGTGTAGTAATTCGTTTTTGTCAACCCAATTCCCAGCATTGTACGTTTGTTCCTTGAAAAAAAAAACTCAATGAGGCATTGACTGATTCAGGACGGAAACATAGATTCTTGGGCTCTGGGGTTCAGGAGGAATTTCAATGATTGGGAGTTCAATGAGGTAACTTCTCTCCTAGATCTCCTAAATTCATGCCAATTCAGAGAGTATGAGCAAGACAAGTGAGAATGGATCAAGACTAAGGATAAAATGTTTTCTGCTAGATCTTTCTATAAATGCTTGCTTTCGTCGACTGAGGGATCATCTATCTTGGCTCCCATCATTTGGTCCGCCATTGTTCCTTCCAAGGTATCCTTCTTTTTATGACTTGCTTCCTTGGGAAGAATTCTCACTATAGATAGTTTGATTTCTCAGGGGTGGATTACCCCAAACTATTCCTTTCTTTGTTTAAGGAGTGCGGAGTCAGTCAATCACATCCTTAGTCATTGTTCCTTTTCCCATGATATTTGGTGGTCCTTGTCTCGCTTCCAGGTGGGTTGAATTTTCCCTCAATCTTTTCTAGAAGAACATGGCATCTTTGGACTATCCTTCCTGCAACCATTGCTTGGGCTTATTGGAAAGAACGTAACTACAGGGTGTTCCAAAGTAAGGAGAGTACGTCTCAAGCAGTGATTATACATTTTTGTTAGTCGAAGATGAGTAAAGATTTTGAGGGATTGGGCTTCTAGGATTTTGTTTTTTGTTGGGATATTGTTCGTAACTTGTAGCCCTCCTTAGGACGGGTCTTTTTCTCTTTACTTTTCTTCTTTTCTTTTTGTTTCTTGTTGCTGTTTGGGGGCTATCTCAACCTTCTTTTCTTTTTCTTTTTCTTTTTCTTTTTTAATAAAATTTTATATTTATCAAAAAAAAATTCATCCTAGGAATTCAATACAAGAATCTATCCAATCCAATTAGGGTAGAGCTAACTTAATTGTTGATTTCCAAGCAACATTACTTCCTTTAAGTGGAAGAACTAACAAAATTTGTATTTTTTTTTTATAAATGTAAAATTTTCCATTGAAAAGAAAGGAGAAAAGGTGGCTGAGATAGCCCCCAAACAACAAGACAAAAAAAAACACGATCAAGCCAAAAACAAAGAAAGAAAAATAAAGTTACACGCCCGAAGGGGGGTTACGAGTCACAAATTGTATCCCAATTGAAAACAAAATCTTAAAAGCACACGCCCTCGAAGTCCTTATTCATCTTTGACCAAAAGAAGAGTAACCCCAAAATCTCCAAAATCACCGTATGAGGTGAGCACTCCTTACTCTGGAACACTCTGTTGTTACACTTTCTCCAGAGACCCCATGCAATGGTTGGAGGAAGGATAATCCAAAGATACCTCTTTCTAGCAAAGAAGATATTGCTTGCGTCGTGTGAGGTCTCTTTCTCACCGTCCATCATTTGGTCCACTCATATACCACCCAAGGTTTCCTTCTTCTTATGGCTTGCCTCTTTGGGTAGAATCCTAACCTTAGACAATCTGATCTCTCGAAGGTGAATCACCCCAAACTTTTGTTACCTGTACTAACAAAAATTGTATTCACAAACTCATCAAATCCTTTATACACTAGTTATTTTGCCAAACACCCTCCACCCCCCAATTCTTTTCATAAGAGAATCTAATGAAATCACTCCCATGCAACAAAGCCGGTCCTACAAACCAACAATATCATTCAGTTCTTCACAACATTAACATCTAAGTCCATCATAATTTGACCCATAAATTCCTAAAAAAGATCCACTTACACAGATCATCAATCAACCCCATTGCATAACAACCTCCACTTGAATTACCTTTTTGTCCCACAACTGACCCATTTTTGTAGGAAAAGCTCTTCATCAACTCAGAATCACATAACTCTACAATTGTAAGAACATCTATCAACCCCAATTTATTTCCAGAAGTATATAAAACTGACTCCCCACTTCCCAATCAAGCTTTTGACCACCATCCTTTGATCCCTATTTTCTAGTCCTCGGCATTCAAGCACATGATTTTCAGCTTCAAATTTGACACAGGAGCTCTCTCCCCTCTCTTATGTCTACCTATGATATTGATCTATCCAAAGCTAATATGACTAACACCACCTTTTTCCATTTTTTTTTAATTGAACTCTACTGTTATCTCAATTCGTAACCTAGATCTCTCAAACTCCAAAGTACGTTAACAAACAACAAAGAGCCGACATGCAGGCAAACATCATAACATGAATCAAGATGTAAAGTGGCATTTCCCCTTAAAGGGAACCCAACCACGTAATACTAAGATCTTGTATCTTCGTTAGCAAGCTAACGAAACGGCCCACCAACTTGGCAACAAGACATGGAACTAAGAAACACCAACTCGTAATAACCAACAATGCTAACGGCCCTAATTTGACACAA
Organism: Akebia trifoliata; assembly: GCF_017979445.1. Classification (NCBI taxonomy): domain Eukaryota; kingdom Viridiplantae; phylum Streptophyta; class Magnoliopsida; order Ranunculales; family Lardizabalaceae; genus Akebia; species Akebia trifoliata. The sequence continues at coordinate 7,743 of NW_028237302.1, forward strand.
GGAACCTGAATTTTTTAAAATCAACTCAAATGATCTCCATCCTGATTTATACGATTGTTTATAAATATAATACTAACCAATTCTTTGGGGGGAGGGGAGGTCATCGGAGCACCCACTCTAGTAAAAAAGGCAATGTTGCCTTGATTGTCCCGACAAGAAGAAAGGTCGATACTGGATCTAATAATGGAGAACTTCCTATTGAAAATAAGTTTCATTTATTAGTAGCAAAGGCACAAATCACTTCTGTTCACCTAATTATGCACTTTATCCCTCAATTAGTTCAGAAACTTGGATGTTTCAATCAATAATTATTTGAAGATTGTTAAAAAAAATGATAAGTATAATATATTGATAAAGAGGGAAAAGAATTTACAAAGAGGTCGAGAAAGTCTCACAAGGGGCAGCAAGGAAAAAGAAAGTACAGCATTAGTGATTACATAAAGAGTTCCATCTAAAAACAAAATCATCAAAAGTAATCCCCGCGAACTCTATGTTCTGTTTAGACCAAAGGTATAAAAATCCCAAGATCTCCAAGAAACCTGCATGAGAGCTTCTAATCTTACTATTGAACACCCTGTTATTTCTCTCGTTCCAAACCCCCCAAGCAATAGCCGAGGGAAGCATAGCCCACAAGAACCGTTTTCTGGTGTGGAAAGCATTGCTGGTCCATTCTTCCAACAACGAGGAGAACTTACGAGGAAAGACCCAATTAATACGGAATGGACTAAGAAAGTATGACCAAATATTGTAAGAAAAAGAACAATGAATTAAAATATGATTAACAGATTCCCCTTCCCTTAAACAAAGGGGACAACAATTGGGTGTGATTCAACCCCGAACAATTAAATTATCCATCGTCAGAATTCTACCACGGGAAACCAACCAAATAAAAAAGGAGATTTTAGAAGGAACTGACGTGGACCAAATGATTGGTCCTGAGAGGGATCGCTTTGCAAAAGGAGTCAACCACTTATGGAAGGACCTGACCGAGAATCTCAAATCCTTAACCTTTGTCCATTCCCACTTATCCTGTTCGCTATCGTTGAGATGAAACCTATGCAAAAGATCAAGGAAAGATGTCACCTCAGTTAGCTCCCAATCATTGAAGTTTCTCCTGAACCCCAAATCCCAAGTAAGGATGGACTCGTTGTGAATCAAACATTGCCGGATAGAGCGGTTCTTCTTAATTGAACAACGTACAAAGACAGAAATTGAGATTCCAGAGGCGATGTACCGTACAAGCTATCTTCCCAAAATCTGATTCTGTCCCCTAAACCCGCTTTTAACCTTATCCCTTTCTCAAAATACTTGCTCACTTTTTTAATCCCTTTCCACACACTACACCCATACGAGTCTTTAGACTGGCCACTATACCAGCCTAGTTTCCTCTCCCCGCACTTAACCATAATGACCTTCCTCCATAGCCTACCCCTCTCCTCGCCGAATTTCCAAAATCATTTCCCTAAAAGCGCTCTATTAGTTAATCTAAGGCCCCTTATGCCCAGCCCTCTGTTCTCCTTGGGCATGCCCACTCAAGATTGTTATGTAAATGTCTTATACTTGGTTAGCGATACATTGAGTTGCGGGGGAGATGGGACCCAAATTTTTTAGGGTTACAAAAAAGGAAATTGTACAATATTCTCTTACGGATTTTCTATTTTTGGGGGTTTCTACCTAAATTATATGGGGATTGGAGTAATTTAATTTTAGTGCATTTGTTGACTAAGATCATTATTTATTGTGTTTATGTGCAAAATGGGTAGAAGCTATTTCTATGTGGGTAGGTTTATGAGGGAGTTATTCTATTTCATAGGGAGTAATAGTTATTTTGGGAGAGAGGACACTACCTATTTAATCTCCAGGATTGTATGGAGTATTAACCTTTTTGGATTTGGAGATTCACCATCTCGAATTAGTGGTTAAGTCCGATCTACCTTGAATTAGATCATTCACTTATCTTAATCAATTTTATTCTTCTTTTTTCTATTTGATCATCAAGATTCCCATCAGACACGTAACATTCTCTACTCCAAGTTTCTTTAAATAGAGATCTCTAGGGCTGTAAAACTTGAAAAAAAATAGTGATTGTTCTTGTTCTAATCCGTGACGTAGACACGCTGCCGAACCACGTAAATCCTTGTGTTTTTTGTGTGAGATTTATGTTCTCTTTGCTACTACGTATTTTCATAAAGATGACAATAATTAGTTAATATTTCTGAGTTTTGATTCTTTCGAAACATAATTCTCAACCTTAAAGCATGAAAATCAAATTAAATTCATGGAGAGACAGAAATATAGAATCATATAGACAAGTAGAGATAGAGAGAGAGGTAGGATTCATACCTGTGAAGCCCATTCGATTGCTGGAGAAATCAACCTGCATGGACCGCACCAATTCGCGACAAATTCGACAAGAACCGGAAGATCGGAACTCAAAACAGTCTCAGAAAACTGAGTTTGATCAATCTCTGTAACACCACAGCTTATCACAAATCTCCGCAACGAGACACCACTCCGAAACCCTATTTTTCGTTGATTTGGAGACCGAAACCAGATCTTCTTCGAAGTACCAGAACAAGAAGAACCAATCAAAAAACTGTTCGTCTGTAAATTGTAAATCGAAGATTTTGTACGAGCGAATTGGATTGATGATCGAAAGGAGGTTGTTGGATTGGAGATTATAGTCGCCATGATCGAGTTGTTTAGAGAGAGGGACAGAGAGAAGCAGAGATTCGGAGAAGTCTAATTAATGGGTTTTTGTCGAAGCGAGAAATTCCGTTATCCGAAGCCATTCGAAGTGAGACATAAAAGTGGCTGTCGCTTCGCTTATCGGCTTGGATTGGTTTGTGTGGCTTTCGTTATAAAGAAAGTGTAGATCCTACACTCCAGAAGTTGGATAAGACTTCTTAACTTCATATCCGTTTCTGCCACGTGGAATATTCGTTGGGCATTAAAGAAAAAGTGTGGTTACTGTACTCTGGAAGTTAGCTAACGTTAAATATCTTCATATTTATTACTACCACGTGTTAAATGTGGCATTCTTAACACTATGTTTGGATCGTGAGAAGTGGAAAGAAGAGAAGAGAATAGTTTCTCTCTCTCATGTTTGAATTGACAAGAGAGAAATTGGGATAGTTTTGGAACTTTGAAAGAGTCATGCTCGAGTGACCTCAAGTTGGAACCTCATATAGCACTTCTTGATGTTTTTCACCTATATCTTGATGAAAAGCATTTATGGTTCGTGTACACTTTCTCATTAAGAAGTGTGATAATGAGGTTCTAGCTTGAGGTCACTTCAGCATTATTCATTTAAAAATATCTTAAAAGAGGTCAAACGACAAAGTTGGAATTATAAAATATTTTAAAAGGATTTCTCTCCAAATCTCTCCACTTTTGGAGAGAAAGAAAACTCACATTTTTTTCTTTTATCTTCTCTACCCCACTTAACAATCTAAACAAGAGAAATGAAGAGAAACTCATTTATTTTCTTTTGTCTTCCTCCGTTTCTCTCAATCCGAACATAGCATAAGAGATTACTTTGTAAATTTAGGATCTTTAGAACTTTTAGAGAAATAGAAAATAATGGAATTTTGGATATATTAATCTAAGGTTTTCTACAAGAGTCATGCTGATGTGATCTCTAGATTAGATCTCATATAGCACATCTTTACATGAAAGCAGATATGAACCATAGATGCCTTTTTCACTCATATCTCAAGAAAAGCATCTATGGTTTCCATACAATTTCACATCAGGGTGTACAATGTAAGATCCAATCATGAGGTCACTTCAGCATTATTCTTTCTACAACAAGAGTTCGAGGTTAGGTTGGACAAGATTTAATAAATCATAATAGTTGAAAAGCTTTAATATGACAGATTTTTGGAGGAAAACTAACGGACTCTTGGTAGACCACAAATTGCAAACATTTATAAGGCCTATGTGGATACCAGAGCCAGAAATATTCTGTCAAAGAGCTAGAGAAGTACTTTGGGGTCTGATATGCATTTAGGAGACAAACTTTGTAAAGTACTTTTGTTCTAAAATTGTGTTTGGGAACCGTCCTGACTTTTGAAAAAGAAAATTAAAAAAATCAAAATATCTTTTTATTCAACCTGTTACTATTTTTTGTCCTCTAACATCATACTACACCCTCAAATTATACTGTTTTTTAGATTTTTACTATAAACATTTACCATAATGTGTATCAAAACCCAAACGTACTAAAAATTTCAAAAATTATTCAGAAAGCTATTATTGATTTTAATTATAAATATTTATATCCAATAGACTTTTAACATAGACTTGACCCATGAGTGAACATAACCAAATCTAACCAAATTTGGAGAGCTACTATTGGCACCCCAAATATTACTTATTGCACCCCCAATTTTTTAAAATATTTATGACATCCCAATTTAAGATTAAATCATAATCTTCAATCATCCCAAAAGTTTGGCTCAAATTATAATCTCAACATTACAACACTCATTCAAAAAATTTCAATAATTGTTTACAATTATGATTAGGCTCATATAAAATCTTAAACCCAAACACTAGAAATGTAGAAAAGAGAAAAAAAAAAAAAAAAAACTTCTATTGGCACTCCAACTTTTACTTATTCTCAATCATTATCTTATTTTCTTTATTTTTATTTGGATTGTAACGAGTAAAAGTCAGGTACCAATAGCAACTCTCTAAATTCGGTTTTCTTATTTTGGTGTGTGGGTCTACCAGTAGCATTTTCTTTGCAAATGAAGCAAACACCAATGATGTTGTATAGCTTTCACATTTTCATTTAAATTTGAAAGAGGGCTTAGCAGTAGTCCTCTAGTCTTCCCAATTGAGCCCACACGACAATCTCTTAAAGACCTATCTTCACACTAAGTCTTTCAACCCTTACTTAGTTGTTCTTACCTTTTGAAACCCATAATCTATGTTCTAAATTCTTCCAAGAAAATAAAGATTTTTCAGACTAATTAATAATTAATGGCTTTTTCTATTTTCTTTTTCTTCTTTACCTTCACATTCAACCATTCAATGGCTGGGGCGGATTTAGAGTGGGGGCACTTGCGGCTTGCCCCACAAGAATTTTCAAAGTCCTTGAATTAGTGAGCTATTGCAATGGAATTTAGTGGCAGATAAAAAAAAATGGGCCATTATTATCCTCATGATTTTTTTTCCAATCTTAATTGCGCTCACAACTACCCTTAGTTGTCCCCACAAAAAAAAAAAAATCTGCTCGTGATTGCCGCCACATGGGCAAAATCCTGGCTCCACGCCTGTTCAATGGGTCATATGGTTATTCAGACGGAAGTTGGAGCTCTCCACGCAAGAGTTATGTGAGGAGTACTAAAATCGAGCTTCTACGGTTGGAGCTATTTTCTCTCTTGCGGAGTAATTTTCAGTGCAACTTCTTTATCCAAATGCAAGTAAGAGTGCTTCTAGCTCCCCGCAAGAGCTAGAAGTACTCACAGAGCCATATTCAAATGCATACTCCCGCAATCGCACGTTCCTTTAAAGGAGTGTGCAATTGATTACATAATATCGATGCCTTTGACTTTACTTGTTGAAGATGATCATCGATTTGTTGACGAATCTAGTTTTCAATTGCATATCCCTGATTGAGACAAAGGGGTGTTCTTGATTGTTACTTGAGAGAGAAGATGAATGATATGCCCAATTGTGCAGAAGATGAGGAGCATTTCGCTCAAAAATAGGTCTCTAGGACCATGAGCAGTTTAGGTAAGACTGAAACCCGACGTATATGAATCCAAAAATATTTTTAAAATTCAATTGGTTTGTAATTGACCATAAATGGACTCAATGTTGATATTTTCATGGGCTCGATCATTGGCAATGACTTTTGTGGGCCTATACAAGAGAATCGGCCTCAATGGGTCATGGAAAGTTTGATCATAAGAGATTTAAAGGCTCAATTAAAGAGATTAATCATGTTGGTCTCAACTAATTAGGTTTGAGCAAAGTGGGGCCTCTTTTAGGCCTTAACATAGAGATTGGGCTCAACTTGAGCTGAAGAACCGATAAGCATTATTGGTAGAAACATTTCACTTTTTTTTTTTTTTTTTTTTGAACTCTCTCACAAAATATGAAGGGACAAAATTGGGCATTGGACCCACTATTCACATGACTAGGGTCAATATACATGAATTCTTGAAAAAGAATGGAGTAATGGGTTCGTCGGAGCCTTAAGAATGGCTCATTGAGTAACAATAAAAGAAAGGCACGAGAAATTTACGGTTTGGACTCTGTGGTGTGAACATTTGGCTTCATTTCGAAAGCAAGGAGGGGCCAATAGTTGAAAAAAAATTTACCCACATAGTTGGAAGTGGAGATTGGGTTGGTAGTGTTGCAACGGTAGTAAACCCCTTTTATTCACTTTTAGGTGACTTTTCGAACTTTTATGGACTCTCACCCCATAACATGTTTAGTTGTGAGCCATTCCGAGCCCCAAAATGCTTCATGGGCCAAAACATCCCCTGGCCATCCAAGTCATTTTCTATGCATCGTCAAAATCAAAAAATCAAAATCGTCAAAAGAGATGGTTGAATCATTGATTTCATTAATTTTGATATCTCATTTTTTTCGAGTCCAACAAATAAATATTTTCAAAATACCAAAAATGCATATTTAATAATTAAGCTAAGGAGGCACTTAGAAAGAAAAAAAAAATACTAATTGAGTCATTAAGTTACTACCCAAAAGTTAAGTGGATTAGAAAGAAATCCCTTGAGCAAAATGCATTAAATAATTTTTCCAATATATAAATATATTGAACCAAATATCATTTTGAGCCCAACCTTCAATTTGCACAATTGTTCAAACTATTTTACAATTTAAACATCGAAAGGACTTACAAAAACAAGGAATTGTGTGGCGACATTGTAATTTCTATATAAATGGAAAGCTAATTAATGTCTTTGAGGAAAGGAGAACAAGAAAAGGAGTTTGACTTTGAAGTGGCCAGGCTACTTCAAAATTTTGGAGGAACTCTCCTGGTCACACGATACATGGTTCTTTGTATTTATTTCACATACTTATTTTTAAGTTAATATTTGGGATACCTCCTTGTAGCTACCACGTGAAATTCAAAGGAGAGAGTTCTAACAAAATTTTGAAATGTGGTGGACACTTGAATGTTTTATCCCAAGAAAAGAAATAAAATAGTAATGAAAAGTGAAACTTTCTTTCTCCTCTTCATCTTTTCAATTGGTCATCTTTGAATTATGCTTTGCTATTTCTATTTGTCATTTGAGAAAAACAAAGTCATCAAGAGTTTAAAGAGAATCTTATTCGACTATGATAATCAAAAGTGATTAGATCGTTAAATCCTTTGAGGTGTTCACATTCTTGCTGTAGACACTCAAATTTGAGCGGGCCCTCAACGCAAAGTGCCCCAAAAATAGCAAAAATCGAAATGGGTTCCGAAGCCCAAACCTACCAAAAATCCAATAAATTTTGTCATCTTATTTTTAATAAACGGCCCAAGTCCTTTCACGTGGCCCACGGACCAAATCCCTTACCATCCTTCTAAACCCAACTCAACTCAATCCAACATAAGTCCAAATCCATTATCCAAGCCTATTCAACTCGACCCAAACCCATTCCTATTCAACCAACAACCTAAGCCCAACCAAATTCTCTACCCAAGCCCAAATCATTCAACCCAAACCCAATTCTCTACCCAAGCCCAACATCACAACCAATCACCCAATATGACACATGTCATTACCCCCTTCCACCTCCCTCATCCAACCAACCAACTCCATTACTTCCCCCCAAAAAATTAATTCAACCCATAACTCTACCCTAACCTATCCTATCCATTCTCTCAAATCAAACACTTATAACCTATCACCCTCCCCTAATCTACTCTCATCATTTCCTACAAAACTCATCTCTACAACCTACACCTACACCCATCCTCTCAAATCAAACACTCATCATTTCCCATCAACTCATCTCCACCCTTCATTTCCACCCACTTTGACACATGTCATCATCTCCCTCACCCTCCCAAAATATCATCAACCACCCTCTTAAATCCTCCATTCTCTTAAACCAAACACCACCTAATCACAACCACCAATTAATTACCTCCTTTAAACAATCTCATCATCTCAACCACTTTCATCAATTCTCCTCCATCTAACACTCAACCCAAATGAGTTGAAAGATCCAACCCATTTGGGTTGTAAACAACCCATTTAACCCCCCTTCCCTAAATACCCTCCAACCTTCATCAAATTACACATACCCTTCTCTTAAACCCCACACCATTCTACCACTTCTCATTATTTCACCAAACTCTACCCCTCAAAATAACCCACAACCTCTATAAAAACCCAATCACTCTCAACTCTCAAGCCCTAATGAAAAATCCCATATCCAACCCTCCAAAAGATAAAAAAGAAATCACTCTCTCAACCTTTCTCTCTTAACCCTCAACTCACCTTACATCTCATAACTCTCAACTCTCCAACTTCTCTCAAACAAATCAAGCAAGGAAAAAGAAGTCAAGGAAGGTCAAAGGAAGTCAAAGAAGGGTCAAGGTGGGTTTGACAAAAGGACACCCCCCAACTTCCCTCTTCTACTCTCCCTTTCTCTACACATTTGCACACACCACTATGGTCTAAATCACCAAAAGGCCCCTTCTTCATAAGGGTGCCCTCAATGATTTGAACCTATATCGAAAGCCCCTCACACTTGAGGGCACATATCAAATGTTTTTTTTTTAATTTCAATTTTTTTCTATTTCAAAAAAATCGAATCCGAGGTTACCACATTACGTGGATGGAGTAGGGTGCCTAACACCTTCCCTACTCCATAAATGGACCCCATTACCTTTGAATCAAAGGTTGGACCGAATGTGCTCTATCCATACGTGAGTCATCAAATGTCTAAATGACATGCTTTTCAAAGAAAAATAATTTCGGGTGACCATTCACACCCCTTTTCGAATTTGAATGGTGGCGACTCCAAAACACCCCAAAGTGGAGGGATGTCTCAAAATATTAAAAATCCTGTGTCCACAGCTTGGCGACTCCACTGGGGAGGTAATACTAGTAGGTCCGACCCTCTTCTTTGATTTGGTTATTTAAAAAAAAAAAAATGTGTTCGCCTTCCTTTTTGTTGTGTTTTCTTTTTATTTATCTACTAACGTTTGCTTTGTTTGTTTTGTTTTATTTACTTCACAAGTTTCACATGGGAATGGTTGTAATGTTTATTTACATATGTTTTTTTTATTTTTTTTATTTTTGGACAAGGGATGTAAGGATGGATACGATTCAAAAAATGCACGCACATGCACATGCGATTCACACCCCTATGCATAAGCCACCCCCCTCCCATTTAATTTTCTAACCCCAGATGCCGGTACTCTCAAGCCCCCGAGATCGCTATTTTCGGTGGCTGGGAGGAGAACATCCACCCCATTCACCAACTTAAGATGTGTGCACTTCGGTGTCCATCAAGGTTTGAAGAATGGGTAGTCGAAAAACTACCTACAAACCGCATGCATCGAAGCGTAACTAATAGACAAAGGACACTAAGGTTTCCAAAGTTTAATTCCGTATCCATCCCACGTGTGTGTATTGTAATTTTATTTTATTGCTTTTCTTAAAGCCCACGAAGGCAAGTTATATAGATTTTAGGATATTTTTATTTTGTTCTCGTTTACATGTCCCCTTAGGTAAAAGGGGGAAATCTGTTTTTTTTATGTTATCATGTGCATCATCAAAAAAAAAAAAGGTGACATTTTTGTGGCCCAAGCCAAAAAACAGAGGCTATGTGCCTCAAAATTCAGAAAAACATGGGCAAAAACGAGACGGGGACTAAAACAGAGCAATTGTGGAAAGCCAGAAAAGGTTCTGGTCCGTGTTTGAAGCACGGACTTAAGGAAAATTACTAAGTCCGTGCTTAAAGCACGGACCAATGGAAAAAAAATGAGAAATTTTTTTTTGATGTTCTGGTCCGTACTTGAAGCACGGACCAGCCAAAAAATGCTAGGTCCGTACTTCAAAAACGGACCCTGAAAAAAAAAAAAATTTTTTTTTTTTGCTCATTTTGTTTCTTATGTCAGTCTTGACAACTTTCCTTCTCGAAGTTTTTTTTAGTTTTGAGTTTTAAAGCTTGAAAATGATCAAATGATTAACTTTACTAGAAAACTCAGGGCCTACCACTTGTAATCGATCTCGTTCCAAACGGATTTTGTCCAACGCGGCTCACTATCGATCTTCATCATAATCAAACCCATCCTTCATTGAGTATTCACTTAAAAATGGGTCCACGACCCAGATCCATTTCAAACTGGGTCCACGACCCAGATCCATTTCCAACTGGGTCCCCGACCCAGATCCATGTCCAACTGGGTCCACGTCCCAGATCCATTTCAAACTGGGTCCACAGCCCAGATCCATGTCCAACTGGGTCCACGACCCAGATCCAATCAATTGGGTCCACGACCCAGATTCATTTCAAACTGGGTCCACGACCCAGATCCAATCAACTGGGTTCCCGACCCAGATCCATGTCCAACTGGGTCCACGACCCAGATCCGTTTCAAACTGGGTCCACGACCCAGATCCATGTCCAACTGGGTCCACGACCCAGATCCATTCCCAACTGGGTTCCCAACCCAAATCCATGTCCAACTGGGTTCCCAACCCAGCTCCATGTCCAACTGGTCCACGACCCAGATCCATTTCCAACTGGGTCTACGACCCAGATCCAATCAACTAGGTCCACGACCCAAATCCAATCAAACTGGGTCTACGACCCAGATCCAATCAACTGGGTCCACGACCCAGATCCATGACAATTGGGCATGACCCAGATCCACTTCAACTGGGTCCACGACCCAGGTCCATTTCGTTTGGGTACTCGACCCTGATCCATCTCAACTAGGTTCGATCCAGATCCAACCAAACTGGGCCCCGACCCAGATCCATGCCAACTGGGTCCACGACCCAGATCCAACCAAACTGGGTCCACAACCCAGATCCACTTCAACTGGGTCCACGACCCAGATCCAATCCAACTGGGTCCACGACCCAGATCCATTTCAGTTGGGCACGACCCAGATCCACATCAACTGGGTCCACGACCCAGATCCATGTCAACTGGGCACGACCCAAATCCAATCCAACTGGGTCCACGACCCAAATCCATTTCAACTAGTTCCGACCCAAATCTATTTCAACCAGATCTATGACCCATATCGAATTAACAAAGATAACAACCGATCAATCAATTCAAATACATGCAACTTTCTCAAAAAAAAAAAAAAAAGGGATTTCAGAAAGTACCAATTGCAGTCCTTGATCAAAGTCGGTGCCTAGAAAGATCTTACCCTGTTGATACGAGGGGGATAGACTACGTCTATTCAGGGAACAAGGTGATTTAAGAGTGCAATTGTGCGCCGCCTCTTCCTTGGAGATCGGCCTAGCCGGCGATGATTTCATAGAACTGAATTGGAGGCTACCACAAACATGGGTTTTTCCAACTCGATTTATTTCAGAAACTACCATTTTAAAATACTTTACCGACTCCGTGTCGATGCCAGCTCCGTGCTGATGAAATTTCTCTTTCAAAATGATTTACCGACTCCGTGTCGATGTCAGCTCCGTGCTGATGTAATTTCTTTTCAAAATATTTTACCGACTCCGCATCGATGCCAGCTCCGTGCTGCTGTAATTTCTTTTCAAAATATTTTACCGACTCCGTGTCGATGCCAGCTCCGTGCTGATGTAATTTCTTTTCAAAATGTTTTCCCGACTCCGTGTCGATGCCAGCTCCGTGCTGAGGTAACTTCTCTTCAAAATGTTTTACCGACTCCGCGTCGATGCCAGCTCCATGCTGATGCAACTTCGTTTCAAAATACCTTACCGACTCCGTGTCGATGCCAGCTCCGTGCTGATGTAAGTTCCTTACCGACTCCGTGTCGATGCCGACTCCGTGTCGATGCCAACTCCGTGCTGATGTAATTTCTTTTCAAACTGTTTTACCGACTCCGTGTCGATGCCAGCTCCGTGCTGATGTAATTTCTTTTCAAACTGTTCTACCGACTCCGTGTCGATGCCAGCTCCGTGCTGATGTAATTTCTCTTCAAAATGTTCTTCCGACTCCGTGTCGATGCCAGCTCCGTGCTGATGTAATTTATTTTCAAAATGCTTTACCGACTCCGTGTCGATGCCAGCTCCGTGCTGATGTAATTTCTTTTCAAAATACTTTACCGACTCCGTGTCGATGCCAGCTCCGTGCTGATGACATTTCTCTTTCAAAATGTTCTACCGACTCCGTGTCGATGCCAGCTCCGTGCTGATGTAATTTATCTTCAAAATGTTCTTCCGACTCCGTGTCGATGCCAGCTCCGTGCTGATGTAATTTCTTTTCAAACTGTTCTACCGACTCCGTGTTGATGCCAGCTCCGTGCTGATGTAATTTCTCTTCAAAATGTTCTTCCGACTCCGTGTCGATGCCAGCTCCGTGCTGATGTAATTTCTTTTCAACTGTTTTACCGACACCGTGTCGATGCCAGTTCCGTGCTGATGTAATTTCTTTTCAAAATATTTTACCGACTCCGTGTCGATGCCAGCTCCGTGCTGATGTAATATCTCTTTAAACTGTTTTACCGACTCCGTGTCGATGCCAGCTCCATGCTGATGTAAGTTCCTTACCGACTCCGTGTCGATGCCAGCTCCGTGCTGATGTAATTTCTTTTCAAACTGTTTTACCGACTCCGTGTCGATGCCAGCTCCGTGCTGATGTAATTTCTTTTCAAACTGTTCTACCGACTCCGTGTCGATGCCAGCTCCGTGCTGATGTAATTTCTCTTCAAAATGTTCTTCCGACTCCGTGTCGATGCCAGCTCCATGCTGATGTAATTTATTTTCAAAATGCTTTACCGACTCCGTGTCGATGCCAGCTCCGTGCTGATGTAATTTCTTTTCAAAATACTTTACCGACTCCGTGTCGATGCCAGCTCCGTGCTGATGACATTTCTCTTTCAAAATGTTCTACCGACTCCGTGTCGATACCAGCTCCGTGCTGATGTAATTTCTTTTCAAAATGTTTTACCGACTCCGTGTCGATGCCAGCTCCGCGCTGATGTAACCTCTTTTCAAAATGTTTTACCGACTCCGTGTCGATGCCAGCTCCGTGCTGATGTAATTTCTCTTTAAACTATTTTACCGACTCCGTGTCGATGCCAGCTCCGTGCTGAAGTAATTTCTTTTCAAAATATTCTTCCGACTCCGTGTCGATGCCAGCTCCGTGCTGATGTAATTTCTTTTCAACTGTTTTACCTACTCCGTGTCGATGCCGGCTCCGTGCTGATATAATTTCTTTTCAAAATGTTTTACCGACTCCGTGTCGATGTCAGCTCCGTGCTGATGTAATTTCTCTTTAAACTGTTTTACCGACTTCGTGTCGATGCCAGCTCCGTGCTGATGACATTTCTTTCAAAATGCTTTACCGACTCCGTGTCGATGCCAACTTCGTGCTGATGTAATTTCTTTTAAAAAACGTTTTACCGACTCCGTGTCGATGCTAGCTCCGTGCTGATGTAATTTCTTTTCAAAATGTTTACTGACTCCGTGTCGATGCCAGCTCCGTGCTGATGTAATTTCTTTTCAAAATATTTTACCGACTCCGTGTCGATGCCAGCTCCGTGCTGATGTAATCTCTTTTTCCAAACTGTTTTACCGACTCCGTGTCGATGCCAGCTTCGTGCTGATGTAATTTCTTTTCAAAATGCTTTACCGACTCCGTGTCGATGCCAGCTCCGTGCTGATGTAATTTCTTTTCAAACTGTTCTACCGACTCCGTGTCGATGCCAGCTCCGTGCTGATGAAATCACTTTTTCTAAATGCGTTACCGACTCCGTGTCGATGCCAGCTCCGTGCTGAAGTAATTTTTTTTCAAAATGTTTTACCGACTCCGTGTCGATGCCAGCTCCGTGTTGATGTAATTTCTCTTTAAACTGTTTTACCGACCCCGCGTCGATGCCAGCTCCGTGCTGAAGTAATTTCTTTTCAAAATGTTCTTCCGACTCCGTGTCGATGCCAGCTCCGTGTTGATGTAATTTCTTTTCAACTGTTTTACCGACTCCGTGTCGATGCCAGCTCCGTGCTGATGTAATTTCTTTTCAAAATGTTTTACCGACTCCGTGTCGATGCCAGCTCCGTGCTGATGTAATTTCTCTTTAAACTGTTTTACCGACTCCGTGTCGATGCCAGCTCCGTGCTGAAGTAATTTCTTTTCAACTGTTTTACCGACTCCGTGTCGATGCCAGCTCCGTGCTGATGTAATTTCTTTTCAAACTGTTCTACCGACTCCGTGTCGATGCCAGCTCCATGCTGATGTAATTTATCTTCAAAATGTTCTTCCGACTCCGTGTCGATGCCAGCTCCGTACTGATGTAATTTCTTTTCAAACTGTTCTACCGACTTCGTGTTGATGCCAGCTCCGTGCTGATGTAATTTCTCTTCAAAATGTTCTTCCGACTCCGTGTCGATGCCAGCTCCGTGCTGATGTAATTTCTTTTCAACTGTTTTACCGACTCCGTGTCGATGCCAGCTCCGTACTGATGACATTTCTTTCAAAATGCTTTACCGACTCCGTGTCGATGCCAGCTTCGTGCTGATGTAATTCTTTTTTCTCAAACAATCTAGCGCCACGCTGACGAACCACCAATCAAATCACCCAACAAATCACTTTCACATCTCATTCGACCCCTCAGAGAAGGGGAAATTCTGAACAATTGGGAAGAGTTCCCTCTAACCCTTGAGGCTACCATAGCCTCTATAAAAATATAAAAAAAAACGTCGTTAGGCGACATCAGTTTGCCCGAGGATCATAACGAGCCCTCGTCCTCGGGTAAAGACGGTTTTGAGGGCTCCCTATCTTTACTAATGCATGATTGTACTTCTTATTTCAGATGTCCGGAAAATAGCACTCAAAAATCAAAAAAATCAAAAAGTCTTCAAAAACCAAAAAAATCAAAAAGTCTACAAAAAACAAAAAAATCAAAAAGTTTTCAAAATCTCAAAAAAATAGATATATTCCAAAAACCAAAAAAAGAGTTTTCTTAGAATTTAAGGGGTTTGTCTCAATCGAAGGGACCTTTGGACAGAACAGAATATGAAAAGGATGAGTATGACTTCGATCTCGAACTCGACTTCGATCTCATGGGAATTGAGGAAGAGTCTGAGGACGAAGTGGAATACCCTCCTAAAGAAATCAAGGACCTGTTAGAACGACATGAAAAAGGTGTTCAGCCAAACATTGAGGATACAGACTCGGTCAATCTCGGCACTGAAGATGACCCACGTGTTGTGAAAATCGGAGCCTTGTTAACCCCTCAGCAGAAAGAAGAAATGATTGAACTATTGCGTAACTATCAAGACATCTTCGCCTGGTCCTACAAAGATATGCCCGGTTTGGACATAGATCTTGTTGTTCATAAGTTGCCGATCGCACCTGGGAGCAAGTCGATCAAACAAAAGTTGAGAAGACTCAAGCCAGAATGGACACTCAAAATCAAAGATTAAGTGATGAAACAGTTTCAAGCAGGATTTCTCGCCGTCTCCACGTACCTCGACTGGCTAGCCAATGTCGTCCCGGTACCAAAGAAGGATGGGAAAGTAAGAATGTGTGTCGACTATCGGGATTTGAACAGAGCCAGTCCTAAGGATGATTTTCCATTACCACACATCGACACTCTAGTCGATAGCACAGCGGGGCATGGTATGTTCTCATTCATGGATGGTTTCTCCGGGTACAATCAGATTAAAATGGCAGAAGAAGACCAAGAGAAGACAGCATTCATTACACCCTGGAGCACTTTTCATTACAAAGTCATGCCATTTGGACTTAAAAACGCAGGGGCAACCTATCAACGTGCAATGACGGCTTTATTCCACGACATGATCCACAAGGAAATGGAAGTCTACGTAGATGATATGATCGCTAAATCGAGCATAGAAGAAGATCATCTGATAAATCTCAAGAAACTATTCGACAGGCTAAGGAAATACAGCTTAAGGCTCAACCCAGCAAAATGTGTATTCGGGGCAACATCAGGCAAACTGCTAGGCTTCATCGTCAGTAGAAGAGGCATTGAGATAGACCCAGCAAAGACCAAGTACATTCTCGAAATGAAAGCACCGGTATCAGAAAAGGACGTTCGAGCATTTCTGGGTAGAATACAGTATATCAGCAGATTCATCGCGCAACTCACGCCTATTTGCGAACCAGTATTTAAGCTACTCAGAAAAGACATACCGAAAGCATGGAACGAAGACTGTCAAGAAGCCTTCAACAAGATAAAGAAATATTTGCTCAATCCACCAGTCTTGGTTCCTCCTACGCCAGGACGACCCTTACTGATGTATATCTCGGTGCAAGAAACGTCTATGGGCTGTGTACTGGGGCAACACGATGAGTCAGGCAGAAAAGAGCAAGCCATTTACTATCTCAGCAAAAAGTTCACTGATTATGAGGCAAAGTATTCGGCACTCGAGAAGACTTGCTGCGCATTGGTCTGGGCATCCCAACGACTACGCCACTATCTCCTCAGCTACTCGACCATGCTCATTGCTCGAATGGACCCGCTCAAGTATCTCTTCGAAAAACCAGCACTGACAGGTCGTACTGCGAAATGGCAATTACTATTATCTGAGTTTGACATCACCTATGTCACTCAAAAGACCATCAAAGGGCAAGCCATCGCCGACCACTTAGCCGAGCATCCATTGCCTGATTACGAACCATTGAAGACAAACTTTCCTGACGAAGCCATATTGCTCACTGAGATTGAGGATGATGACGAAGAACCAGGCTGGAAAATGTACTTTGACGGAGCAGCAAATCAAAAGGAGAACGGAATAGGAGCAGTACTGATTAAACCAGATGGGTCCCACGTGCCAATTGCAATCAGACTGAAGTTCCAATGTTCTAACAACGAAGCTGAATACGAAGCATGCATAGTAGGGTTGAAAGCAGCACTAGATCTTGAGGTAGATGAGATCGATGTTTTCGGAGACTCGAGCCTAGTAGTCTATCAGACAACTGGAGAATGGAAAACCCGAGAGCAGAGATTGATCCCTTACCATGAGTATCTCGAAGAGCTAAGCTCATGCTTCGATAGAATCTCATTCACTTATATGCCGAGAGCTAAGAATCAGTTTGCTGATGCACTAGCAACGCTCGCTTCCATGATCAGTATCTCAGAAGATTTAATCATTGACCCCATTGAGATTGGACTTCAAGATGAGCCAGCTTACTGCCTACCCGTCGAAGTTGAAGAATCTGAAGAAAAGCCTTGGTACTCAAACATCAAAGCCTATCTCGAAGACCGAACTCTCCCATCAGACGCAACGTCTAATGATCGAAGGACTATTCAGAAGCTAGCAGGCCAATTCTTCCTAAGCAATGGCATTCTGTACAAGAAATCACATCATGAAGTCCTACTCCGATGTGTGGCAGAAATAGAAGCAAAACGACTAATCGAAACCGTACATGGTGGAGTCTGCGGACCTCACATGAATGGTCACATGCTTGCTAAGAAGATCATAAGAATGGGATATTACTGGACTACCATGGAAAGTGATTGCTATCAACATGTCCGTAAATGCCATCTCTGCCAGATTTATGCCAATAAGATCAACGCGCCACCTTCAGAGTTGCACAATATGACTACTCCTTGGCCCTTCTCACTTTGGGGCATGGACGTTGTAGACGCGTGATTTCGTCATTATGATGACTACATCTACAATGATTTGGAGTCGCCACCATTCAAGTTGGAAGTGGGTGTGAATGGTCACCCGGGGTACATTTTCCAAAAGATGAGATTTTTGGCATTTTAGTGACTCACGATGGATAAAGGGGTAGTCAAACCTCGAGATTTGGGTAAGCGGCTCGGTTGAAGAAAAGGGAAGGTGTTAGGCACCCTTTCCTCCCCGCCACGTGGCGGTAACCTCAAATAATTCGATCATTTTAATTTTTAAAAGAAGGTGAAAAATGTGCCACGTGGGTGCATTTGTTCCCTAAGTAGGGATTCATTTTCGGCTTGATCATAGGGTCATTTCATTAATGGAAATGACCCATATGAACCTTAGCCTTGGGGCCCCATCATCAAAAGGGGTAAAATAAAATAGAAGAAGGGGGTGTTAGAAGAGGGGAAGAGTAGAAGGTTAGAGAAAGAGAGGGGGGTGTGCTTCAAACCCACCTTGTATCTTGTTTCTTCTTTTCTTCTTATTGCTTGAGTCTTCTTGAGTCCTTAGTATAATATAGGAGTATGAGAAGGGGAAGAGGTGATTAGAGAGAGTAGGGATTTCTTTTGTTTTAGTGAGACTTGTAGAGGATTTGTGAGAGAGAGTTGGTAAACTTGGTGAGAATTGGTGATGGTTGTTAGTAGAAAGAGTGTTGGGGAGAAGTTTTGTAATGAGAAGTTGGGGCCCTTTTTGGGAAGAGGATGAGGGTATTTATAGATGTTTAGGAGTTATTTTAGGGATATAATGGGGTGAAGTGAAGAAAATGGGTAGAATGGTTATGAGTTTGAGAGAGAAGTGGGTGTAATTTAGAGGAGATTGGAGGGTATTTAGGGAAGGGGGGTTGAATGGGTGAGTTTTGACCCAAATGGTTTGGATCCTACCCAACCCATTTGGGTGGAGTGTTTGGTGAGGTAAGTTTAAGATGGTGGTTGAGATTAAATGGTGTTTGGTTTAAGAGAATGGAGGATTTAAAGAGGTGGTTGATGATATTTTGGGAGGATGAAGGAGATGATGCCATGTGTTAAAGTGGGTGGAAATGAAGGGTTGGGATAGGTTGATGGGAGAGGTTGAGTGTTTGACTTGAGAGGATGGTGTAGGTTTAGGTTGTAGATGTAGGTTTTGTAAGGAATGATGAGGGTAGATTAGGGGAGGTATAGGTTAGGGGTGTGGGTAGATGTGTTTGATTTGAGAGAAAAGGTGATGGGTTGATGTGTGGTTAGATGGGATTTAAAGCAAATTAATGGGGTAGGTAGTTGGGTGAGGGAGGTGAGATGGGGTGATGACATGTGTCATCTTTTGATGATAAAAGAGTGATTGGTTGATGTGGGTTGTGGTTTATGGGTTAGGGTTATGGGTTGGATAATGAATTGGATATGGTTAATGATTTGTGGGCTTTATAGTGTTGGGCTTGGGTTTTAGAAATGGTTTTTACGAATACGGAGGCGGAGCGGTGATAGTAGAGGAGGGGTAGGCATCTCAAGTCTCACCTTTTTAATTTTTAATTTTTTTTAGATTTTTGCAATCATTAATTTGATCAAAAATGCCACGTGTTGGCGAATCGGGCTTTTTAGGCCCGTTGGTGAAATTTATCGAAAATTTGACGTTTTTTATTTTGGAAGCGGAGCGGTGAATGTTGGGAAGTCGTAAGGTAGGCCGAGTCCTTTTGGTGGCCTCCTAAACCATTAAGAGGTCTTAGGGGCCTCGGTTTGGTAAAAATGTCCATTTTCAATGAGTTGGGCCCTTAAGGCCCGTTGGCCCATTTATTTGGAAAATCGATATTTTTGGGCCCTTTCGAGAAGTGGCCCGTTCAAATTGAGGTGTCTACAGACGTTATTGGACAGATTTCGCCAAAAGCTTCAAATGGGCACCGCTTCATCCTAGTCGCTATCGATTACTTTACGAAATGGGTAGAAGCAGCTTCTTATGCAAATGTCACCAAGAGCACTGTTCTGAAGTTTGTTAAGAACAATATCATCTGTAGATACAGACTCCCTAGTGGTTTGGTAATCGACAACGCCAAGAATTTCAAGAATAGATACATGATCAAGATGTGCGAAGACTTCCAAATCACTCATCACAACTCGGTACCGTATAGACACAAAATGAACGGAGCAGTCGAGGCCGCCAACAAAAACATCAAAAAAATCATCGAGAAAATGGCAGTCACTTACAAGGATTGGCACGACATGTTGCCTTTCGCCCTTCACGCTTATCGGACTTCATTTCGAACCTCAACTGGGGCAACTCCGTACTCATTGGTGTATGGAATGGAAGCAGTCTTACCCGTCGAGGTTGAGATTCCCTCCCTCCGAATCTTAAAAGAAGCAGAGTTGGATGAAACAGAATGGGTTCAAGCTCGATTTGATCAACTAAATCTAATTGAAGAGAAGCGCCTTGCAGCTATTTGCCACGGACAGATCTATCAGAGACGAATAGCTCGAGCCTACAACAAGAAAGTCAAACCTCGGAGTTTCTCACCAGGAGACCTTGTCTTGAAAAAGATCTTACCGATACAAGAAGATGCTAGAGGAAAATTCAAACCAAACTACGAGGGACCATTCATTGTGCAGAAGGTAATGACGGGAGGAGCTTTGATTCCTTACAGAGATGGAGGACAAGTCTTCCCTCAGCCGATCAATGCTGACACCGTTTAAAAAATATTCGCTTGAGATCTGACCCTGAGATGACGAAAGGCCATCTTTGCTATCCCAAAACAAACTATCTAACCCTAGTCAACCCTTTGAGCCATCACATTCATTTCTTAACCCAAGACTGGGGCAAGTCAACGTTATATATATATAAAAAAAAAAGACAAAAGAAGAGAAAGTCAGAAAGTCAAAACATCAGATACTCCTGGCCCGCATGAGGATAAACTGTGAACGGCTAAAATACAAAAAAAAAATTCAAAAATTCAAAAAACTCGGACACTTGATCTGAGCTCGACCCAAATCTCCAGCCTAAACAAGTTCGAGAGACGCTGGGAGGAGACATAGATCACCTTTTCGAAACAAAAATAGACGAACCCCATGTCTAGCCCACCTTAACTCTTTTGTACCTTTCCACTACACTCAGCCCTAGCCAACACTTCGTCCCATCAAAAGTCCTTTCGGATCAGGGAATGTTCTAAAGCATCATAACGACGGTGGCAGCACCAATGATCTTGCGACTTGGTCCGGACCCCAAAGTCTTGCTAGTCGTTGGGAGATTCGAGAGGGGAGTCCAGGTCGGATATTCGAAAAAAAAGAGTACTCGAAGTGTAAAGTAATTGATCTCGCGGCTCAACTTGAGTTGCCGAGCCACGAATAGTCGTCAGCAAACTCGAGAGGGGAATCTAGATCTGTTACTCAAGAAAGAGTGCCACTACAAGAGTAGAGTCGCCGATCTCGCAGCTCAACTTGAGTCACCAAGCCACAAAGACACGGAGGCTCCAAACAAGGTTTATAATGTAAAAATCCAAAAAAATACAAGCATAGTCTGAAAGAGCATAGTGAAAACCAGAAAGGGTGCTATGAGTAAAAGAATCAGACTATGGCAAGATCAAAACCACCGGCACGATGAAAACCCAAAAAGGCGTCGATGCCAAAATGTGAAAACCGGGTCTGGTGAAAACCGTAACTGGCACCAGGGGCAATAAGGGAATCATAAAAATAAAAAATAAAAAAAACAACTCCTGGTCCACATGAGTATAAACTGTGAACGGCGAAATTTCCCAAAATCCCAAGTCCCATGCTCAATCGATATTCACCGAGTACTGGGGCACTGGGGATGACTCTAAAAAGAGCCTGAGAATTGCTGACATCTATATCCTCAGTATTTGGCAAAAACACAAATATCATCGAGATAACAAAGGTCTTTCGAAAATCTTCACATTTTGGATCTACGATATCAATTCGACAAAGACAAATCACCAAAAATTCAAATGCTTTCAAAACTACTATTTTGGCCAATGATGAAAAGTCTAGGACTTATTCGAACATCATGTTTTCAAAGCAATAGATACACCTGAGGCCAAGTAAATAAAAAACCTTTTCTTTTGAAAAAGAAAAAAAAATAATTAAAAAAATAAAAATTAAAAAAAAATAAAAAATAAAAATCTCTCTTCCAAGGCATGGATTCGAGCAGCTTGCCTCATCACCAGTACCTCAGCATCCAAAGCATCATGACTCACCAGGTAAGACGCGAAGGCATTAAAATGGGGACCCTGAGCAAGCCTCTCTTGAGATCACTCACCGGGCCTACTGAGGAAAATCATTGTGGGTACATAACCTTGATCATGCTTATGAGATTCTAAGTGAAGATGAGTACATGCAAACATTTCCGAGGGGAATTGGGCCAAACCATTGGATTGAAGTCAGAAGCTCCTCGAGAAACTACCGTTGTTATCATGAATCACATTAACCTTGTTGAGATCCTTATAGATGTGAATCATTGACCCACCGTGTTTTCTAGCACTGTTTCAAGAGCAATGACTCTTGAGGTCGTACCAACAGGCTAGCAGAAAACTATAATGGAATCCTCCAAGTGATGACAGTAGAATTTCAAAGTCCCTCCACCTCTGATTTCGACTTGAGAGAGTTTCTTTGTAAGGTATTGTAAACAACATACCGAGGGGATTAGCTTGTGTTCCAACAGCAAAACTCTCTCTTGGATCAGTGACAGCTGTTAACAACCATATTGCATGTGGTCCAACAACAGCAAAACGCTCTCTGGGACCAGTGACAGCTGTTAACAACCATATTGCATGTGGTCCAGCGACAGCAAAACTCTCTCTTGGATCAGTGACAGCTGTTAACAACCATATTGCATGTGGTCCAGCGACAGCAAAACTCTCTCTTGGATCAGTGACAGCTGTTAACAACCATATTGCATTTGGTCCAACGACAACAAAACTCTCTCTTGGATCAGTGACAGCTGTTAACAACCATATGGCTTGTGCACCAACGGCAAAACTCTCTCTTGGATTTGTGGCAACTGTTAACAATCATATTGCTTGTACCATTGAGAATCAGATGCATCATTACAAAAAAAAAAAAAAAATCAAAAATCAATAAAAATAAAAATAAAAAATCTCGAAAAAATTAAAAAAAAAATTCAAAAAAATCGAAAAACAGCATTTTTGCAAAAGCTCAACTCATTTGTCCAAGACTTGTTAGAAAACTCCCGTTTCAAAGTTTTTCTCTAAACTACCACAAATCCGAGACCTCACACGAGCTCCGCGCCACGAGGTCGAGGAAATCAAAAAGCTCACCCTGTCAGACCCCGTGCTTGGGTAGCCACTTCTTACCATCAAATTCATCAAATCAAATCAGTAATTTCAAAACTTGTCTGAGCAAAATCCTCAGGCCCGTACAAATCAGGGTTTCGTCTATTCTTTGCAGTTCTTTACACGCAAATCCTGCAAAGAGGGGCAGCTGTAGACACCTAAATTTGAGCAGGCCCTCGACGCAAAGTGCCCCAAAAATAGCAAAAAGGAATGGTTCCGAAGCCCAAACCTACCAAAAATCCAATAAATTTTGTCATCTTATTTTAATAAACGGCCCAAGGCCTTTCACGTGGCCCACGGACCAAATCCCTTACCATCCTTCTAAAACCCAACGCAACGCAATCCAACATAAGGCCAAATCCAGGATCCAAGCCGATTCAACGCGACCCAAACCCAGGCCGAGGCAACCAACAACCGAAGCCCAACCAAAGGCGGACCCAAGCCCAATTCAGCACCCAAACCAAGGCGCGACCCAAGCCCAACAGCACAACCAAGCACCCAATAGGACACATGGCAGGACCCCCGGCCACCGCCCGCAGCCAACCAACCAACGCCATACGGCCCCCAAAAAGGAAGGACCCAGAACGCGACCCGAACCGATCCGAGCCATGGCTCTCAAAGCAAACACGGAGAACCGAGCACCCTCCCCGAAGCTACGCGCAGCAGTGCCTACAAAACCCATCGCGACAACCTACACCGACACCCATCCGCGCAAAGCAAACAGCATCAGGCCCAGCAACGCAGCTCCACCCTTCATTTCCACCCACGGGGACACATGTCATCATCTCCCTCACCCTCCGAAAAAGATCATCAACCACCCGCGGAAAGCCGCCATTCTCGAAACCAAAACACCACCTAATCACAACCACCAAGGAAGGCCGCCGGGAACAAGCGCAGCAGCTCAACCACGCGCATCAATTCTCCTCCATCGAACACTCAACCCAAATGGGGGAAAGATCCAACCCATTTGGGATGTAAACAACCCATTGAACCCCCCTTTCCGAAATACCCTCCAACCTCCATCAAATTACACTATACCTTCTCTTAAACCCACAACATTCTACCACTTCTCATTATTTCACCAAACTCTACCCCTCAAAATAAACCCACAACCTTATAAAAAACCCCATCACTCTCAACTCTCAAGCCCTAATGAAAAATCCCACATCCAACCCTCCAACAGAAAAAAAGAAAATCACTCTCTCAACCTTGCTCTCTTAACCCTCAACTCACCTAATCTCATAACTCTCAACTCTCAACTCTCCAACTTCTCTCAAACAAATCAAGCAAGGAAAAGAAAGTCAAGGAAGGTCAAAGGAAGTCAAAGAAGGGTTCAAGGGGTTTGACAAAGGGACACCCCCCACTTCCCCTCTTCTACCTCTCTTTCTCTACACATGCCACACCACTATGGTCTAAATCACCAAAGGGCCCCTTCTTCATAAGGGTGCCCTCAATGATTTGAACCTATATCGAAAGCCCCTCACACTTGAGGGCACATACAAATGTTTTTTTTTAATTTCATTTTTTTTCTATTCAAAAAACCGAATCCGAGGTTACCACATTACGGGAGGAGTAGGGTGCCTAACACCTTTCCTACTCCATAAATGGACCCCCTTACCTTTGAATCAAGGTTGGGACGAATGTGCTCTATCCTACGTGAGTCATCAAACGTCTAAATGACATGCTTTTCAAAGAAAACAATTTCGGGTGACCATTCACACCCCTTTCCGAATTGAATGGTGGCGACTCCAAAACACCCCAAAGTGGAGATGTCTCAAAAATATTGAAAATCCTGTGTCCCACACTTTGCAACATCAACTCTTCAAATAATGGGAT